>NC_052503.1:61979494-62005730 GCF_016617805.1 Bactrocera tryoni | reverse complement strand
AGAAGGCATCTTTGGTCACATCGTTCTTCTCTTCCGTCGGGGCGTGGGCGCAAATCAGCGAAATGTTGAAGAACCTCGCTTTGATGCGGATTTTGGCTAGACGCGCATTCACCGAAGTGAATGATAGTACTCGGCGACGGAGTCTCTCTCCCACCACGAATTCAACACCAAACTTGCGCTCCTTTATATGGCCACTGTAGTAAATGCCACAAGGACCTACTCGTGTCAGTCCTTGTCCCGTCCATCGCATTTCTTGGACGGCGGTGATGTCAGCCTTCACTCTACCGAGTACATAAATAGCTGGGCAGCGGCACCTTCCTATTAAGGGACCGGACATTCCAGGTGCATGCCCTCAATTCGTAGTCCTTATTTCGTTTGCCATGGTCGTCATCAAAAGGGGGTCTATCATCCGAGGCTGATTGTTAGTTTTCATTCGGAGTGTTTTTTTTACGTGGCGGGTCCCAAACCCAGCGCAAAACCCTATGTAGAGGATGTTTCGCCTTCTCACTTTAGCTCGCCTTCAAACGGATATTCTTAGCTGCTTGAGCCATATGCAAAATAATTGTTTCTGGCCACTCCCAAGTGAATGGCGATCAGAGAACTTTCCTCACTTGCGTGAACTTCTACACAATGACTCCATCCTCCCTATTGCGCTATTAGTCATCAGAAAAAATGCAAAATGCATAACAGCAGATCGTTAATCGGGCCTTTCGTTGATAGAGAAACTGTTTTATCAATTACAATCCTAATGTACTAAATTAATTTGGCTGTACGAAAATGTTTAAAAACCAATTGACTTGTTTGATACCGTTGAAAGAAGAGATATACATAATTTCTAATAAAAAATGCTTAAAATTTCAGACATATTTCCTATTTTTTGCTAAGTTTTAATTGTTTAATCAAATTCAGTGTTTCATTGATTTAAGTCATTTAAATAACACTCATGTATTAAAAATTTGTAATATTTATTGCCTTGAACTTTTCAAACAATTTAATGTTGCGAGCAGACATGCGTTACATTCAACTAAAAAACAATAAAAATTAATAACAAAAATAAATGTTCAAAATTCGATAAGCAAAAACATGAAATTTTAAATGAATTTACATTATTGCTTTGCGTTTGTAGAACAGCTTTCCTGATAATCTACGCACTACATTTTTCATGCAAATATTTGCGATTCCAAGTACATACAGACTTATGCATACTTGCACATATACATACATACATATGTATATTTATGCAAATCGTGTTTAATAGTCCGGTATGAAGCTATAAGCATTTACATATGTACAAGTATATAAGTGCGTAAAGTAGTAATTATATTTTGTAATTTTCTAGTGAATATCAAAAAGGTTGAAACGCAAATATTTGCACGCTTTCATTACAATCATTGCACAAACAATATTATTCTTTGTAATTTGCGCATATTTTTCATAAATGCTTAAATTCATTTCAATTTGCATACATACATATGTTTATGCATAACTATTCGCTTGGCACATTTGTGAAAATTGGTATGTGAATGTGTGTGTAATTCGCTAATTCAATTCCGCCGTGCCACATGTTGCATGATTGAAAATCAAACATTTGGGAATTTAATAAACTTAACTGCCACATGCGAATGCATACACATACACATCGCAATCGGGCCGTATGAACAGCAATCTACGCAATTTTTTGAGGGATTAGTAGTTAGATTGACATTATTTATGCGTTGTGTGTGCAAAAGAGTTGAAAGTTATAGTAAAACATTTATCTCTGCATATATGTATTTATGGATGCGATTGAAAAGTGGCGTTCAATTTTTATTTGTAGTAAATCGAATGTTTAGATTTGGCTTTATTAAAACAAGGATTGTTCTTGAGATCAGTGATTTATTACACGAAATGTAACTTCGACGCAGAAACGTCATGTATTGAGATTACTATGCATATCATTTTCCCATCTCTCTTATAATTTGTGGATTCCATTTCAAAATAACTGCGAGGACTTAACTGCTAAGAACGAATCAAGTAAATTTTTCATACCTTGTTTCCAACGGTAGCTACATATAATCTCGCAGACACTGTTTTCCGAATAGTTTTTCAACAGTTTTGCAGCATGAACTCGAGCGTTGTCAGACGCGAATTCTGGGCATTTTTCGGCAATAGCTCGGTTTAATTTGATGAGTTGTTGATGGTAGTTTTAAAAACTCATAATACAGCATACCTTTTTATCTCATAAAAGGCAGAGCATACTCCGCTTTGTCGTTAATTTGTCTGGTTGGAATGTTTCACATATAATTTTTTGCGTCGCCAATTGCGACAAATTTCAATTGAATGTATCCGGCTGCTTTTAAACGTTTAAAAATGACTGCTTGAGGAACTCCCAAAGAATATGCGAGCTTTTCATCAACGACAATCTTCATCGCGTAATACTTGCAGTTCCTCATATTCAAACCTTTTTAGCTGCCCACAATGTTCTTCGTCTTCAAAAACAAAATCAGTACTTTTAATTCGTGTGAGCCACTTTTGGCACGTTTGTTCCACCAAAATACAAAAACTTTCGGTTCAGCTTTTCTTTATAAAGAAATACTCGTAAACTTCGCTTCGACATAATAGTAGCTTTCCGACGCATGTTCGAAATATTGAAACAATGGAATAATAATCAAGTTAAATATCTTGGCAAACGGCACGAATGTGATTAGAGTCAAATTAAATTTTAAACTTTTAATACCGATGTTGGGATTGAAAAATAAAAATTTTACTTTTTGATTTAAATAAAGTACGCAAAAGCGAAAAATGTTAATTCTCCAACAAACTATTATTCTAACTTATTTTTCATCCTGTATAGTATGTGAGATTAAAATTTTTGTAATCCCGTTTTTGGGATTATAAAAAATATTGAATTCATAAGTTAGTTAGAGATTTCTGACTGAACTATTAATACACTTTTTATGACCTTTGTTGAGAATCAAATACGATTAATCAGTGCGATATGACGAAATAGGGCTAGCGGTATGAACTGGACTGAAAGAATGGTCTTCATAAATAGAAGTTATATATTATACTAGAGGACCCGCCCACGTTTTACTGTGACTAATACATAGGTAGTACTACTAATACCATCTATATGATTTCTATTAGTTAGATTATAAGTATTACTTAAGGAATAATCGCATTTTTGGTGAAGGCACAAAAATGAATCAAAGAGCATTTCGTGCGTTAAGAAATAATTGGTTTTTGGGATAAAAATACTATTGAATTCGGGCTGTGCATCAGTGAAATCAATCGAGTCCAATCGATTGTCAGCCTGGTGGGCTGCATATTAAGAAACGGTGGAAAGACAAAAAAATCGGCTGGCAAGGTTATGGCATCAGTCTTGCAATGCTTCAAAAAGATTTCTGTATATCTCAAATTTTAATATACCTTTTTATCAACACTTCAGTTATGCCGTTATTTGTTTATGCCACATCTTTTGCAATTTTAAATTGCCTGTCAAGATACCCCCTCCAATAGTTAGCAGGTATGAAAAAAATGTTATAACCACCCATTTGAATCACCCAATTTATTACTTAAGAACGAACAACTCTGTCCACGTTATGAAAACTTGTCTACAGATGTCGCCTTTAACCTTGGCATCGTTTTGTTTATTGCACGTTTACGTCAATTTAAGGTTTGAATATTGGATACTGCGATGGTAGCGCAATCTATCGGTCAAACATTCCAAAATTAGCAACTAATTACAAACTAAAAATTAATTAAAAAAAACATTTTCCAGGTGACCAAATTCTAAATCTAAACCATTCTCGAATCTCCTTGAATACACACAAAAAATTTCATCGAAATCGGTCCAGCCGTTTAGGAGCAGTTAAATTACAAACACACGGTCAGAAGATTTATATATATAACGATTTAAAAAAATTAAACATGTTCAGTCAACTTTCCAGTTTGAACTGTAAAGAAATGTGCCAATTTCATTAACTAAGGGACATCTTAAATATTTGGAAACATTATTGCCTCAGAAGGCAACACAGTTCTGAGGATTCATATAAAATCATCCATTGTGCCGATAGGTGACCACTTTCTATTCTTGCTAAATGCAATTTTTTTTTAATTTTTACAAGCCTTTGTTCTAAAAAAACCTGGTCACAAATAAATATTATGTTAAAGGACGGACCCTTGGTGCATTCGGTAGAAAATCCCTAGAATACGAAGACGAGTGAGGTGGTATAAACACTGGTATAAATAGTATGAAAATTTCTAATACCCAGCATATGGATAACTGCTCATGTTCAAATATTTTCAAAACTTGTGAAAATCGCGGTTTTGTACAGTCCATCCGGAAATTTATAAATAAGTAAAAAAAAAGTCTAATGAAAATTTTCAAATAAAAAAGTGAATAAAGTATTTCTAAATTGAAAAAAAGGCAAAAAAAATATTTCTTTATAAAAACTCTTATTTATAAAAAAACAGTCAAATTATTAGAAAGATTAGAAAAAAATAATTAACATAGTACAGACTAGTCTTGCAACCAGTTGCTACAAAGTATAATAGTTTTGTTCACTTAACGGTTGTATGCATCACCAAAAACTAACCGAGATTGATATAGGGTTATGTATATATAAATTATCAGGGTGACGAGAAAAGGTGAAATCCGGTTGACTGTCTGTCTGTCCGTCCGTCTGTCCATCCGCGCAAGCTGTAACTTAGTAAAAATTGAGATATTTTGATGAAACAGTATGCAGGTCCTTAAGTACAAAAAACATTTCGAGTTCGTAGATGGGCATAATCGGACCACTGCTACTCACGTAGTTGCATTTTGTATACAATAATCAAAGGCTATGGAAACCTCAAAATTATTTAAGTCGTGAATTAGTGAATTCAGTTAACGAAAAACAATTCTATTTTTAAAGTATTTATCGAACCGCGCACGTCTGTATAAACAAAATAACGCAAAACAATCAGCAAAATCAAACTCATTACAAAATCCATTTGTAACAGTCTTTCACTTAACTAATCAATGCGAAATTGAGACAAGTTATATTTGGAAAAATTATCAAAACGCTTCTTCATAAATCATCTGTAACTAAAAGCCAATAAAAATGGTCAACGACTTTGAACGAATTCAATAATGATTTATGTACATAAAAATAATTTTGTCATTAGATTTCGCGAGTTTTTGATGTGCATTGCGCAATTAGAAGTTCATATATTCAACAAATTGTATGAAATATTAGTATTTTTAACAGCCAAAATATTACGTTCGTACACAACTATTGAAGAGCTCTGTGTTAATAATCCATAATTTATTTCTATACAATATTGTATTTTATTTCATTTTGAAATATTTAGATATCTCAACCGAAATTTATATAATATATATTTAATCGTATCTAAATCCGACATTGGTGCGAATATCGATATCTGCCTATATCTTTAAGTTTTAATTCCACAATATTTTATAAGTTCGATTCACCGATTTCCTCAGAGCTTCGTTCCAAATTGTTTTGCAAGGTCGATCCACGCGGGAGAGTCATTTAAATATATATTCTTTGATTCTTAGTTGAAATTGAACTGCATTGAAAACTTCGTATTCGATTATACCTAAACTAAACTAAGTTACTGTACATTATTGACATTCGCTGCTGAATATTGTTAAAACAAGAAAACACGCACGCTTCGGTTGCACAGCAGCTATAATACCCTTCACAAATAAGAGAACTTGATTTTAAGCGATAAGTTTGTGTTGCAGCTGTAAGCTTTCGTGTTCCGATCTGACCAATGTCCAAGACAATATTGTTTAGTTATGACATGACGCCACATTCTGTGAAAATATTTCGTCATATGAAAGAGATTTTCGCACAAGGGCATATATTATATTTGATCGTTCAGTTTGTTCGCATATATGCAGACTGGCATGGCTAAATCGACTCATATTATGAAACTAATATCCTGCTGCTCATTTCTGTAGATATCTTATAGTGATTCCGATATTTCTTTCTAGGCGATATAAAACCTCTTGGCAAGCTTAATACACTCTGCTTTTTTATATTTATATGGTACTTTATTCATACCATATATTAAAATTCCATACAGCCTTAATTAAAAAGCCGAATATCTCGAGAAGTATTAATGATAGCGATTTTGAACCTGGACCTTTTTTGTAGCAAATAAAATTTCCTACAATTTTGTCATGAATATTTTTTCTATAGCTCTTGTCATTTACGAGATATATACAAAAAAATTCGAAATCCGTGGAAAAATCAGGTTTAGAGCCCCGTACTACCTCGCCGGTGTGAGTTTCGACTTTGCCGCAATGGGCACTTTTGTAGAGTGTACAATTCTGAGGAATATGTGTCTAAAGTCAAAGCGATGCCATAAAATTCCTCTGAGCTACAGAAATTAAAAGATAAAAAATCACGATAGTCGTGTATTTTCAATGGAAAATTTTTACATGCCTTGGTCCAGTCCTTAATGTTAATATTAAGAGCTCAAATTTTCAGGGAATTTTTTTAGGGTATTTCCAAGGAAATTTCAGAATGGGACTGAAAGAAATGAATAATTAAAAAAAACACACCCTAATGTACATGCATATATACTAATCAATGCGAAATTGATTAGGTAATATACATATACATATGTATATCCAGATCAATTCAAGTTTGAAATTCAGAATCTTGTGTTACCTACATAGGTCTCTTTTTGGCAAGTGTAGTTAATTTTTATAGTCATATAAAATTCATATAGTCAACATATGTATGTATATGTATATGTATCTTGAAAAATAATAATTTTATAACTTATGAAAAATATTCGACTCTGGCACCACTTGCGGCGATTTAAACAGTTCTCATTCTATTGTTTTTGGTTTTAAGCCGCATTCCATTTTTTTTTAACTTCATTCAACCATTCCGATTACCATTAGCAACGCTTAAACGTAAATATTAACCAATAAAAATATGTTATTCAAAAAAATCTTGTTTTTTATTCCAACTGTAAAAACAAATAATGGCAAACCAGTGTTTACCTTAGGTGCAACGCATGGTATATATGTTTTCCAACGGTTTTCGCTATAAATATTAAATTTTGCGCCGCAATTGCGCAAGCTTTGGAATTTTATTTAATTTATTATGGATTTCGCCTAAATAAATTTTAGCAAAAGTACGCAAATAAACTTACAACACAAAATGGAATTGTATACACATATAAATATTTAAATTACACGAGGTTTCGCCTAACATAATATGTTACATATACGGAACAAAACGGATAAAATATGTGTGAGGTACCGAATTTCTATGAACATAAAAAATGAAGTCACTTTTGAAAGTATAGTCGTATTTTTATAAATTTTCTAAACAATATCTTGATTCCGCATGACCCGAAAGAGATAACTTTGAATTGTTCGTTCAGCTTCCAAACGTATAAGTACCATATATTCAGATAAACGCCAAAACATGCTTAAGCAACCCCTCGGCCGTTCATTTAGTCGGATATGATCTTTTATGCCTCATTGTCCACTGAGATGAATAAATACATGGTGCTTTCCAAAGTAAACAGGACTTAAAAAAAACCAGAACAAATGGTTTCTTGGGCAAAATCAATTTATTTTATTCAAAATAATCTCCTTCTGCTTCAATACAGCTTTTTGCACGGTCCAAAAGCATGTCGAATGAGTGTTTTAGCGCGTTGGACGGTATGGCCGCCAGAATGCCGGTGTAAGCCTTCTGAATGGCCTCTACGTCTGCATAATGCCTTCCTTGGGCAAATACATTTTTCCGAAAAGGCAGCTGTCGCACGGTGCCATATCAGATCAATACGGGGAGTGGTTAATGGTTAAAATGTGATTTTCGGTCAAATAATCGCCCTTCGAAAATTGAATTCTGCGAAATTTTTGGTCGTCAGTCAATTAGTGCGGAACAAACCGTGCACACACCCTTCGTAAGCCCAAAAGTTCGACCTAATAGAAACACCAATTTGTTGTCTAATCTAGACACATTTAAATTATTTTTCACACCGGAAATGGCTGATATCATTATACGCCATACTAATAAAAAGGCAATCTCAACGTATACAGCATATAATGAAAAAAATCCAGAAAAAAAACAATTAGAGTGGAAAATACTCGAGCTGCAGGAATTTCATGCATTTTTGGCTATTTTGGTAACTTCTTGCGCAAATAATTCAAATACCGATAATGCAAGGGAAATGTGGCAGCCGTATTCATATCCATTATATCGCGCAGCAATGAGTATAAATCGCTCCTGGAATATTATTCGTTTTATTCGATTTGACGATGCCAATACTAGAGCTCAGCGCTTAGAAAGTGATAAAGCTGCTCCAATACGAGACATTTGGACAATGTTAAATAGTAATTTAGCAACACATTATAAACCAACAGAATACCTAACAATCGACGAGCAACTTTATCCATACCGAGGTCGAACTAGATTCACTCAATACATTCCATCAAAGCCGGCTAAATATGAAATTAAAGTATGGTGGATATGTGATGCGGAAAATTCGTATCCACTTGCTGGACAGCTTTACACTGGGAAATCGAAAGATGGGCTTAAAAAAATGTTGGTGAAAGAGTTGTTAAAGACTTAGTGGCACCATATAAAGGATCCGGTAGAAACATTACAATGGATAATTTCTTCACAACTCTGCCACTAGCAAAATTTTTATTATCTTGGAATTTGACGATTGTTGGTACTCTGAAGAAAAATAAAGCATACATTCCACCAGCAATGGCTGTTTCAAAAACTCGAGAAGAATTGTCCACTGTGCTTGGCTTTCATGAAAAAGTAACCCTATGTAGTTATGTGCCAAAAAAAAAAACAAGGTAGTAATTATGTTATCATCAATGCATCACAAAGCAAAAATTAGTGATAGTGCACAGAAAAAACCCGAAATCATCGAGTTTTATAACTGGTCCAAAGCTGGAGTAGACACGATCGATAAAATGCTTGGTGATTAATAAAATGCTTATTAAAAAATCGTATGAACGACGCTTATTTATCGGCAATTGGGCAGAGGCATTTCTCAACGAAAGTGGTGATTGAATCTCTACTTGGTCGAGCTGTCAATCTAAATATACAGCCAAAACTAGAAAAATATCTTCAGTATGTGAGAAACCTAATTGTGATGAACACTGTATTACAACCACGACATGTGAAGGATGTACAGAATAATTTAATATACTTTAATTCTTATATAGCACTGTATCATAATAAATACAGCAATATAAATAAACAAATAGTAAAAAAATAGAAAATAATATTACTCGAATAAATAAAAACGGAGTTATTTTGTTCTTACTAACTATTTTTTTCTCAGCGGGTACCCGGGTACCTGGTTATTGAACGGAGGGGGTATCAAGTTTGATAGTTAATAACTTTTATTAAATAATTGATTCTAAAAAAATTTGATGAAAAATGGGTGTCAAATAACTTTTATTTTCACTGTTCCAAGCTGGAGAAAGCTGAGTTCACTATCCAAGAATATCAACGTATTTTGTTGTTGGATTTTATATGCCAATCGATTAAAATGTTTTTGAATTTAAAATAGAACTTTTTTAATTTTAACATATCTCAAATGTGAATATTCCATTCTGACTAATTTTCGCAGCTTTAAAGTTATCTTGCAAAACTACAGATGAGACAGCTGAAAGGAATTAAGAGTGAATATGCGAGAGCAAGTAAGCTTCGTATACGGTTTACAGGTGCCAGAAATGGCTTCTTAACGTAAGTGAAAACTTCAATTAAGGAAATTCCAGAAATCTTAATCATAATTATAGTCAATTTACCAGATGCAATTATACAGAAATTTACAACAAATGTTTTAAGGAATAACTATGAAAGAAATATTGCCAAGAGCATAACATTTAAGCAAGCTTTAAACTTGCTATGCTTCAATCTGATAAAATTATGAGTAATATGCCAACACTTTGGTTAAGTAAACAGGTTTGGAATAAATATGATTTTATGATTAGATATTAACACTTCAACACTTTCTTCGCCTTCCCTGATGCATTACGTTGCCGTGCTGCATACCTTGTAACGCAAAACTTCTTCAAATATAACAAGTACGTGTAAATGTTTACTTAGATATGTATACGTTATGTGTGTTTACAAATTTTCTAAGCATTTTACAGGAAAACTAAACTTTTGTAAAGTTTTTGAACTTGTTAATAAATATTTATGAATGTGTGTTGTTTGTTAAGTAATTGCCAAGTATCTATTGCATGTATGTATGTCTGAACATGTATGTGAAAGAGAGCGCATGTGTTTGCATGTGTCTACGCTTGTATGTAGTTGTGCAGGAGCATGCGTTAAGCTTTGCATATTTCATACATGTTCAAATGTACGAGCTTAATATTAAAAGCGTAATTATAATGTTGTAACTTTTTTGGGGTCACTAGAGGAGAGAGTAAAGTAAGTGTACCCATAACAAACTTACACAAGCATGTACACAGAAAACAGTCAATCTGCTGAGATTTTGCAAAGATGTTTCTGGTTTTTAGTGCGGAAAATTTTGGCATTAATTTTCACAAGGTCTCATGAAATTGCAAATATTTCTGCAGGTAATTAAAAGTGAGTGTTTTTAAAGATGTTATTAATAAGATTGTATAATATGATGTATTTATGAGTCAAACGTTGATATTGGGTTAAATGAGACTCAGTTATATAGCTGAGAAAACCAATTTCAATAGTAACTTTCAGGTTAGATTAGAAAGGCAGACTATGAGATGACTTTGTGATCTGTGTTATGAATAAAAAAATGTCAGTTTCCCACAAAAAGCCTTCCATGCATGCGATAACTTAAGTAAAAATTGTCAAATCTTGATGAAACTTGGTATTTGTTCCTTGGCATCCAAGAAAAGTTAATATTGTAGAACGGAAGACTACCACGCCCACAAAACGCTATTAATCGAAAAACTATAAAGTCCCATAACTAAGTTCGGCAATAAAATACAAAACTGTTGTTTGGTGGAACGAATTGCATAAAGGAGGGACATCAAAACAATATACTGAGTTTCCAACATATCCTGTACTCGATTTATGATAATATAAGTTTTTTTTCACTTTCCTCGTCGTAAAATTTTTTGATTTGTGATATTTTTAGCTGGTTATAACCGATTGGGATAAATAAACTCATTAAAACTACAATTATCAAACAAATTTACTCTCTTTTGTGGACAATAAAACTGTGCACTTATAACAAAATATTAATTTTTGAGAGTGTTAACCAGAGAACGTGATATTTCATTCCATGTAGACTATTTTAGCGAATTATTGGGAAACAAATTTTGTTTTTTGACTGCTTTACAGGAAAAAATACTATAACATACGGGTCCATTATCACGCCACAGAAATACGCCTCTGAGCTTAATTTGTGACAGAATATTCGACACGGTGTGGAGCGGAAGAGGAGACTGGAGAAAACAACAACAAAAAAAAATCATCGAAGACGGGCTGACTTTTGTGAAAACTACATTCATTTATTTTTCTATTTTGATTAATTGTTTTAAAATTAATTTAATTTGGTTCTCATAAAAGTCGTTGTGCAAGCATGTGTATCGTGTCACTAGAGTCATTCAAAGCTTTACCTAATAAAATTTTAAAATATCAAGCAGAAACAAGAAAAAACGTAACTTCGGCTGCACCGAAGCTAATATACCCTTCACAGGTGCATTTCTTTTAGTAACTATGTGTTCAGTTTGTATAGTAGCTATATGCTATAGTTAACCGATCTGACCAATTTCTTCGAAGATTACATTGTTGCTTTAGAAAATAATATATACCAAATTTCGTAAATATATCTTGGCAAATGTGAAAGTTTTCCATACAAGAACTTGATTCCGATATGGCAGCTATATGTTATAGTGGTCCGATATCGGCAGTTCCGACAAATGAGCAATTAAAAACTGAGGGACTAGTTCGTATATATATGGACGGATAGACAGACGGACGGATGTGTCTAAATCGACTCAGCTCAACATACTGATCATTTATATATATACTTTATAGGGTCTCCGACGCTTCCTTCTGGGTGTTACAAACTTCGTGAGAAACTTATTATACCCTGCTCAGGGTATAAAAAGTATAGAAACTCAGCTTTAACTCTTCATGGATGCATTTTCGCTTTCATAAATCTTCTGCTCTATTTTCTGAACTCGTTTAAGTTGCAACAAAAGTACTGGAAGGTGTTGTGCTTTAATCGCAAGCTGTGAATTCAACGAATTCTTCAACTGTTTGTAGGCAAGATAAAAATCCAAGAAAGCGTTGGCAAAATGCAGTGACAAGTTGCGAGTGTCGAGTTAAAAGTAGTATATAAGTATTTCAGTTGTTGCATTCCCCCGACTAAAACATATAAATGTACACACTTATGTACCTCCATATACATAATATATATATACTATATATGAGATATTGCATATACACTGATATCACAGCTGCAACCGGAAAGTGTTTCATTTGCGGAGAAGCAGTAGGAAATGTGCGGAAGCTGATGGTTAGATGGTTGACGCATTCCATTTTGCTCTATGCTTTCGCCTCTACCGTTTCTCTCTCTATTACAATGTTGGTTGACTGTTGGTAGTTGTTAAATATCGGTTAGCGCGGTTACAGACACAATTCTTGCAACAAGACGCGTTGTCGTAAGGATGCATGAAATATGATGTAAAACGATGTGATTACAATGATGCATCATCTAATGGGACGGTGCAGCAATTGAGCGGGTATATGAAACGTATACTTAGAATTGACAATTTGCCAAATGATTTAAATGATTTATGGACAATTACAGCTAAATGAAGATAAATTGCAGGGAAAATACAACTGAATTGCAATGAAAGGGTGGTGTGATAGAAAAATTAAGTTGAATTGTACTCTACTAAATACGTGGCAAATCGAACATGCCATATTGGAAAGGTACCACTTTCGATTTGTGAGGTTTTTCATCAGATCAACACTTTATAATCAAAGAAGTTGGGATAAGGACGTACAAAATTCTCCGTTCTTTGGAAATCTAGATTCGTATGTATGTGGAACAGCTGAACGCACATTAGTGGCAAAGATCAGGCCAAGAGTAATCAGAAGTTTTTGTTCTCGAGTTGAAGAGGTTAGTGGCACACAAAATATCGGATTATTTAGGTTAGCTCGTAGGGATGAAAAAGATTCAATAAGCAAATTATTTTTGGACCGAGTGCAAGTTGGAAAGCAAAAAGTACTTATATATACACTCAGTGCAAAAGTAAATATTGTATTATGATCAAGATCTTTGCAAGGCCTTTACTATCAAGATCATAACTCGAGAAAGGAAGAAGGGTAGAATCGGCGGTCTGTGGCATACACCGAAAATGTAAAAGCGTTTTATTTTTAAATTTTCAATATTTCAAGCTTAGAAAAAGAGTGGAAGAAACTTAAAAATATATTAAATTAGAGCTAATGAAGAATTAATAATTGAGTTTGATGTTCCCCACAACAACCTTAATAATGGCATCAGCACGGCAGCTAGTCGTGAGGTATATAGTATTTCAATTTCCCTTTTCAACATGCCAATCAATGCAACATGCATGTTGGGAAGTCTTTTTCCTTAATGGGATAGCTGTTTATTTGAAATTGAAAGAGATAAGGTGTCTGTCTGCACGCGCACTTTTCGCATCGTTCCGAAAGTGAATATTGCGTTTTTACCCTACGTAAAGTTACCCTATGAGCCACTCCTGAAAGAGATATCACTTTTCAACTCTAGTATAGAAATAGAAAATATAAAATTATATCAAATTTTTTTGATATCATAAGTTTACTTTCATCCGCGAGTATGGCCCAAGTGAAAATATTAAATTGAGTAAAAATTAAGGTGTGTATGTATTAAGGTATAAGAGGATCACATTAGCAAGTGGCATGCGTGGCTAAAACTTTCGACAAAATTGTGCGTGGCTCCGCTCTCTAAGAGGTTTAATGTACAGATCTCCTAAACCACTTCCGATACAATATCCAAGCTTGCTCAGGAACAATCCCCAACCAACACTATAAAAATCGAAAAATCGGGTGATGTCACTCATATAACGGTTGCGTGAAAAACTACAAATAGAGCGATAAATCAATAAATAAATACGCCAAAAAAACAAAATTTTACACCTAGGAAGAAAAGATGGATTTTATGGGAGCCGGGGTAATAATTGAACGATGCGCTATTATTATTATCTAATAATAGTATGCCTGTATGTCAAAAATAGGTTTAATCGTAACAATAATTTTGTTAGCCACATATAATTAATAGAAAGAAGTGAACTTCTAGGTGACTTTATAGCGCATATTTCGGCAAAAATCGGGTGAAAACTTTTCTTACACCTCAAAACTTTCAAACCTTTACACCTGAAGCTATTTCCTCGTCTTGGATCCTAGCAAGCTGCAAGAGTATGATATGTTCGGTTACACCCGAACTTAGCCATTTTTTACCTACTCGAATATAGTTTTTTATCAATAGTGATTTATAATGCTGTTAGGTTCTTGATATAAGGTATACTAAAGTCGCTCATCATTTCTTGCAGAGGTAGAATAACTCTAATCAACAATCAATCAGTAACTCTAGTCAATCCCTGCTTGTCATGGACTTAAAAGGTTTTTGCCAAATTTTGACTTCAGAAGAGAGTTATCTAACAAAAAGTCATTTTATCTGCATAAAACCAGAATACAAGGTCTATCGCAAAAGAAACAGAACTTTTTAAATATAACCGCTTCTGGTGGCGCCACCTATTGGTGGGTATATGAAATAAAAAGTTTAATCGCTTGTTGACATTTCGTAAAAATTTTAAGACAATTGGATAACTACAATCGATGTTATCGATCAAAAAGTGACAGCAGCTTTTGGTCATCGGTCGTAAAATTCAAAGAGCAAATATTAAATTTGGTTTTAAACTTGTGAAAACGTTTACTAACACATTTCAAATGATTAAAAAAGTTTATGGTGATCAGTGCCTATCCCGTAGTAATGTACATGAGTGGTTTAAGCGATTCCAAGAAAGTCGTGAGGACCTCTGTGACGATCAGAAGTCGGTCGTCTTCAGCAGTCAAAATAAAGACAATGCTGATTTGTCTTTACGATTCCGAGGGTATTGTACACCGAGAGTTCGTCCCACCTGGCCAAACGATTAATGTTGTGTTTTACCTTGGTGTTATGAAGCGTCTTTTGTCACGCTTTCGTCGTGCTCGACCACAATACCGTGAGGCAGGGTCCTGGCGCCTGTTGCACTATAATGCGCCGTGTCATCGGTCGACACTTGTCACTGATTTTTGGACAAAAAGCTCCATATTAACCATTAATCACTCACCCTACTTACCTGATCTGGCACCCTGTGATTTTTACCTATTTGGAAAACTTCATTTGCCCATGAAAGGACACTGTTTTCAGGACATTTCAGCTATCCAAAAGGCGACGACCGATATTCTCAAGAGCATTCCGAAAAATGACCTTAAACACTCATTTGAAATGCTAATTGACTGGGCTGAACGCTGTATCGAAGCACAAGGAAACTACTTTGAATAAAAAATATAACTTTTGAAAAATTTTAATTTTTTGTTGTTTTTTTTAACAGTCCTGTTTCTTTTGCGACAGACCTTGTTTAATTGATAAGAAAGTGCTTTTTTCTCTAGTCACTATTGTAAAGTAACTGTAAATTTATCAGGTCCAGGGAATTTATTATAAATATATTGAAAATGGCTGATTCCATAATGAAGACAACAGGTTCTGTAAGCAATCTTCACATGGATATTTTGTATTTATACATTATTTATTTTTATATATATACGTAATCATTCCCTTGATAATTGTGCCAATTTCATATCTGGCAAAGGTTTGTAACTCGTCGGCGTTCTCCTAACTTTATTTGAGGAATGTTTTATTCCGCTACAACGGAAGCAACAGCAACAAATGTCGTCCTCCATTCAATTATCAAATTCACACAATTTAAGAAACAAACAATCACACATCACTTGGTGATTTCAAAGGCAATTTCTGCAAAAAAAAAATGCGTACACACTGTCATCGGGGCGGTCAGTCAACATTGGCTATTTGCACAAAATGCCTTTGAAGTGTACATGTTTCATTGATTAAAACGAAATACAACCCTGATTCGGTCACCACCACCGAATTGAATTTAATTTAGTTGAATTGAAAACTTTCGCTGTTCTTAGTACTTGTGTTTCATTGAGTAGGAACGAGTGTATCCGTATTTTCTGCTAATGTTCTTGTACTTGTATATTTATATGTATGACCTACTCGACGTTTGGTCATGAATAATGTAGCTGATGAATTTTAAGTAGTGTCAGTAAATTAAAGCAATGCAACGCCATTTAAGAACATTCTCTCAAGCACACAATTGTGGCAGTGACTCAGGGACTCAGTGACTTGCTTGAAGCAGCAAAGACAAAACCAACACAAAGTCTACAGCAAACAGAAGAAGCAAGAACACACGATGGGAACACTTAGAACGCAAAATGGAAATGGAATAAAAACCGCAGGAAAATGCCTTGAAGAATACGGAAAGCATACCAAGATGACTGAGACTGCGACTTAGACTGAGACTGGTAAATTGAAAAGTAAATGAAAGTGGAAAATCGAAAGGGAAGCCACGGGCTTGCCATATTGATCGAAATGCTAAAATGTAGGGAGAGCGATGCTGTGCTAACGAAGGCCAAACCGCAATAGTAATATATAATGGTAAATGTGAAAGTGAAAGTAACTACAAAAGCAACAAACATCGGCGTTTCTAGGCCATTAACTTCGAGCGCAATTGCTGTACGCCCCTCACGAGCAGCTTTTATACAGTGACATACATACTTGTATGTACTATGCATTCAGGCGACTACTAACGGAAATGGTTGCAAGTCTACTTGCTTTATATGTATATTCATTCATACATTTGTAATTGTGTATCTATGTACTTGTGTGTGTATGTGGATGAGAGTGGCTGTTTGAAAGCAGCAAAACAAACATTCAGCTGTATAACAAACAAGCGGCAACATTCAGGGCTGCGATGTAGGAAACTACCGCCAGTGCGACGCACGCTGGGGCAGTATATCACATTTTTTAGTTAAAAAAGATAGCCCTTTTACGGATCCCATGTGGATTTTATTGACTTGTAGTAAAGCAAGAAAAAACGTTGACTTCGGCAGCACTGAAGCTGAAATACTGAAAACACTGAAACTTAAATATTTTAAAAATTTTGTCGTATGTACTTATATGTGTAAAATTTAATGTAATAGATCGTAAAGAATAAAATACTCAATTTTGAATTTTTTATCATACGTTGTTTTGTATTTTAGATAACGACTTTATAGTGTGTTTACCTCTGGGTATTACAAACTTTGTGAAAAGCCAAATATACCCCGTTCAGGGAAAATAAGCAACCACAAATGGCTGTATGACACAGGGTTGAATCGCAATTGCCGCCAGTTGGTTTCAATAGCAGGTATCAGGAATAAAGGGATGTTAAACTTATTCCAGTGTGAGAGCGCCTCAAAATTAGCGTTTTTTATAACATTTTGCATTATGGCCAGATTGAACAAAATTACAATTTTTGGGCATTTATCAACCCAATACCCAACATTTAGTACGAATAAAAATTACTAAATAGTGGTTATTTATTATATGGAGAAACTATTTACATCTTTTTAAAGAATATTATAACTACTGACTTTTGTCCTTTCAATACCCAATAATAGGATTTAAGCTTGTTAGCACTCAATCATTAAATGTTTTTAATCATTTTCCATTGAAAATAAAACTATGATGCTTAAAAAACGTTTCATCCAATACCTTTAAATATCACAGATTTATTTAATTTTCATTGTTTTACATTTTTTATAAGTGGTCTTGAACGATGCAACAAATCCCTCCATTTACATATTTTTTTGGTAAGATTTCAATCTGGCCATCGCTCGTTTCCAATTGCTAAACGCCAAAACCTCCTGAACTCGATTAACTGTCATAGTTTAGGTGATTTTGACGTTTAGCAATTGTTCTCCCACTTCCAGTGAGAGAGGAGTTAAACATCTCTTTATCTCTGGCTGGTATAGTTCGGTCGATTCACTACTGTCGAAGTCAGCTAATCAGATGTTTTGTAGACTATTATAGTTTTCAAAATCGGAGTTAAACCGATAAAAAGTGTAATAGGTGTCATGACTTCAGATGTTATTGGTTTGATGCTCGAAACTGAAATTATATTATACGAATTAAAAGGATACAGTTAGTTCAAATATTTTTTTGCATATATTCGAGAAGACGAAAATCCAATCAGATTCTATGACACCTTTGAAAATCGAAATTATTTTGCAATTCTGACGACTAAACAAATCTGCCTTGGATTGCGCAAACCCTTTATAAGGAATTTTTAAATTGTTAAAATATTGAGGCCGGCTTACAATTTCTTACGTTTGTCTATTTAAGTAATTAATGAATTTAATTATCATCTTCTCTACTTTGATCATAAATGTTAAAGCTACGTACAAATCAATTACAGTTCTAACACAGTAAAATTGACTTTGCATAATTTATGTTTTCTATTTTATTTTGTTTTGTAAAATACTACAGTATTATTTCTTTATCAAATAATATGTTATAGTATTTAAAATTTAAAAGTTCAAATATTTAGTTTAGTGTTCTTTCATTTTGATTTATTCTCAAACCATTTTCATTTTTGCTACCACAATCCCACTGTGCAGCGTGACGTTATAAAATGCTGTACAGCGTACGCATGGTTGGTTTCCAAGTCGAAAGTGTGAAAAGCGAAAGATTGTTTTTAATTTAATTGAAAGCTTTTAATCATTTTATCATCTTTTTATGTGTTTTTGAACAAAAATTTATTTAAGAAAATATTCAAAACGCTGGTCAAAATAAATTTGCCAAAATTACTTCAGTGAGTATTTTACATTTGGAGCTTACATGCGGTAAAATCATAATTTTCATATTACGTTAAGTGAAGTAAAAGGAAATATGAGAGACTACACACGAAAGTCATTGGAATGCTTTTAAAGAATTACAAAAATCGCTAATGAAATTATGATGGTTATTGTTTCGTTGGCAAAAGCTTTGACGCTCTAACAAAGCATGCTATTTAAAATGAAGAATAAAAATTTTTAGAGATAGTAACAATAAAATTATCATAGAGCACATCAAGACTTAATGCTAAAACAATGTGGTATATTCTTTCTAATCATAGCAAAATTTTTGAGGCTATAAAATCATATCATACTTAACAAATATTACACCAGAGGTAGACATATGGGGTTAGACCGAACAGATTAACCCACTTATAGTTAGCGGATGGAGGTCATAAAAAAAAACTGACACATACGAACGCCAAACCCTTTGAGGGTTTTACTATACTGACCTAGTACCATCACCCTGACTTGGAATTTCTCACCCCCCAGGTTAGCTGTTGTACTGTGTAATCGGTCGGTGCCTTGGGCACAACGTGAATTTCGTCGTTGGCAGCGCCGTCGACATCGACCAGACGACGTGCCACGCAAATGGGTATCAGTCGACGGTGTTAACAGCGAATTTTGGTAAAAGATTTGAAAGATCCAGACGGTGCATCAGCTGTTAGCTGCTGACCGACAATCGCGTCTAACATACGCTCAAGCCATCCTTAATCACCACCAAGAGGAAGATGATTTTTCATCAAAAATAATCATGAGTGATGAGGCCCATTTCCATCTTAGCGGGTATTTAAATAAGCAAAATTTACGCTTCTGGGGCACTAAAAATCGGTGTGTAACCCACGAAGAGCCATACACCCGCTCAAACTTACTGTATGGTGTGCTGTTTTCGCTGGAGGAGTCATCGGACCTTTTTTCTTCGAAGACGTTGCGGACCAAACGGTTACTGTGAATGGTGAGCGCTACAGAGCAATGATCAACGAGTTCTTTATGCCGCAATTTGATGAATTGGGATTGGAAAACATGTGATTCCAACAGGACAGTGCAACAGTACACACTGCACGTGCCACAACCGATATGCTGAAGGATGCATTTCCCGGGCGCCTACTCTACCATTTTGGCTTGTTTGTGGGGCTTTTTTAAGTCGCGGGTTTATGTCAACAAGCCTCAGACTCTTGCAGCTCTTAAAGATAATATCCGTCAAGAATGTGGGGACCTATCGCCGGAAGTTCTGGCCAAAGTGATGGAAAATGCCATAAAAAGGGCTCAAATGACAATCAACTGAAAATTTAAAAGATAAAATAAAAATAATCCGCAAGCAGAATCAAAGTTTTTCATTTTTTTTTAAATTATAGCCAAAAAACATTGAAAGATTATTTTTGGGCCACCTTGTATATATCAAGCATTGACCGACATTTTCGATCAAAACTCAACCATAGTTACCGGAGTCTAAACATTCGGTACCTAGGGGCTTGAACAGTTATTGGACTTAAACAATTTTTGTTCATAAGGTGGCACACACTAAAAACATTAATCGTGCAAAGTTTTATCCTGTTATATTAAGTGCTTCTTGATTAGTGTACTGGAAACTAAACGAATCAAGTGAAATTTAAAATTGTGCTATATGACAAGTAGGCGTGATTGTAGTCTGGTGTCTCCTATTTTCATATTAAGTGTAAGGAGAATGCCACGTACTAAATTTTGTCGAAATCGGTCGTTCAGATCCGAAGATATGGGATTTTCCATCCCATTGTCCAATTTTCGTACCGGCTCTTATGAAGCCTTCTCATACCATCTTGTGTGTATAATTTAAAGTCTCTGGATAAGAACCGTTTTTATTACCTTCTCAAGCTTTTAAAGGACAGTACATGATATTTCGCTGTCATTAGCAACTACTCTCCAACTTTTTAAACCCTAAAAAGGGTGACGAGCTCAGCCGATTTGGCCATAACGTATGTTTGTCTTCTCGATATATCAAACGAGCATATAATCATCCACAAATGAATTTATATGTGTTTTAATAGATATCTAAAGAGTTGTTTTGACTCCTTGCATTTATTATGGAAACTAGTGCAATCAACTTCATACTCTCTTTGAGCTTCTGACAGCTCACAATAAGATTTTATATTATACTAGAGGACCCGTCCACGCTTCACTGTGTCTGATACATAGATAATACTACTCCTACCATCTATATGATTTCTATTAGTTGGATGTGAGGTTTTTTTATTGTTTTTGTTATTGTTTTTTTTTTTTTTTTTGAAAAAATGAAATGTTCAAATTTTGAAAAAATGCTTATTATTTGAAATATAATTTTTGTATTTATGAGTTGTATTAAATTTTGACATAAAGAGATAAAAGGTTTCCAGCCAAATTGGTTCAGCCGTTCTTGAGTTATAAATGGTGTAACGAACGACAACTTTCTTTTATACACATATACATATAGATTTAAAAATTTTTGAATCATGACTAATAGATTCCACTCAATAAAAGTGCCTCAGACTCTTCCTTATAGAGTCACTCTATCTATTTTGCCCACTTGTCATGTGAATAATTCGGTAGTAACAAATTGTATCTACAGTTCACAAATTATCCATTTTCTCATTAAATGAGGTACTTAGTTTTCCGTTTATAATATTTTCTCAATGTCATTACTCGAGCTTGTGATAAATTACATAATTAATGTCAACAAAAAGTTCCACCAGTATAACAACTTTCGATTGACAGTCCTCGCATTTCTGTGACATTTTCAAATGCGTTAAAATATGCTTTCATCCTCAGCCGCTTTTATGCATTCATGTGTGACTGCAAGCATAAATATAATATCTGCAATTGATACTTTGACTGAAACTTTGCATTCACATTCATGCATATAATTTCCACTCAAAATTTTCTCAAATACTTGAAATTATGTAAATGATCAAAATTATTGAAATTTGCATCATAATTGAAAACTGAGTGAAGTGTATGCTTGATTCGTACGTCAAGTGTGTGTACTTTGCAGCCTACTCACGTGCAAACGCACATAATTATGTCAAATATGGCATATGTGCATATATACATACATACATACATATGTACATACATATATGTTTATGGATGAGTGCGTGGTGAAGAAGAACCGCAAGTGTTATAAACTCATATAAATTTGTTTACCCATACCACTACGAGTTCCAAGAGTGAGCTGTGAGTAAAGAGATAAATATGTGTTTGTGCCTTCCATCTTCATAGGCGCACACACACATGCAAACAGCTGCTACTTGTTGATGTGTTGGTTACCATTTCCAACAAAATAGATGCAAGGTAAGAGCCCGTGTAACATATTTCAATATTTATATATACGTCCCTATGTATATACTATGTATACTTAGTTTCCTCTTGTGGTATATTTGAGGATTATTGCACTGAAGTCAATTGAGGTGGCAAATGTGGACTTACACTTACAAATACATCGAATGCACTCAAGCGTCGTGAAGCATGTGCATAAGTGTTGGTGTCTCCAAATAAATCACATTAGTACACATAAATATATATACAGCGAAGATTTATGCGCACTGTGCAGAGTTTTTTTTCCTACAATCCGCGTACATATTCCTAATACGGCCAAGTTTCATCAGCTAAATACATATGTCAGCAGAAATTTATTACAATCATCTAAAAAGCATATAAGTCATTCGCATGCATCACTACATTTCCGTAGTACCGCAACGACCAACTAATCCAATCACATCGACTATTCAGTGTCTTGCCGAATGCACGATACGCCGACTTCTGCAACAACAAAAATTGTGAATAGCGTCTTCAAAATCCAATTGCTGGAATTGTTTGTAAGGCTTAGTACCTGTCAGCCTACAGGCAAAGGTATATGTATGGAGGGGTAGTAATATTTTTAGCGGGTTGGAGTTTCCTCATGAGGTTTTGAGGTTAATAAATCTGCTTCATGTCCTCTAATGAATTTGCAAGCATTAAACCAGTCTATAGGCTTGATAATTTATTCTAGGGCTTAAGAAATAGGCTTAAATTAGTATTAGATTTGTGCATAAAAATTTATCTCAATTGATTTTTTTAAACAAAATTCCAAAATGGCGACTTCTGTTCCAATCTTCAGTAACAACTTTTTCAAGAAGCCTATACTGGAATTTCGTGCTATACAAGGCTTTCCGCGACACATTCGTTTGAAGTCTTAATGCTGAACGCTTCGACATTATAAGGTTTTGGAGAAGGGAAGTACTTTTCTATCAATTGAATAGTATTTTAAAGACTATAAATTTTACTTTAAGCCAAAAAAAAAAATCAAGCGACTTTTGATTATTTTCAACTGGTCTAATCCTTTAGCGTTTAATAAAACTAAACTAATTTCTTTATGTACTCCTTATGTAGTAATGCAAACGCGGGCCCAGGGTGGGCGACGGTTCCTTAGAGGGGGGGTTTTTAGTGACCTGCAAGTGGCCATACCGCTGCTGTGACGATAGCACCGATGATGCGGAAGGCATTTTCCATCCCCTCACCCGCAAAAAAATAAAAATAAAAAAAAGTACCCCTTATCACAAAAAATCGTGTTCCGCCTCTGGACGCCGTGTCATCATGCATACATTATAAACTTTCGCTTTGTGCAGACATCCCATAAATTTGTACAGAAACTGTACTTCACATAAGCGAATAAAAAATGTGTGCAAAAATTATGCCGCATACAAATTTTATACAAAATTACTGCTTGCCTGTAAATGCTGCTTTATAAATGCAAATGTCACAGGCCGTTCCTACAACAAAGAGCCCACACTCTTTCCACCTTAAGTAGTCTGCGTTATGTTAACGCTTGCGCGGCGTTTGAATTTTAATTTAATACAGAAATACATATACATATAAATCAGTAATTTAATCAACAATTCCCAAGCTGTGTATCGAGGTCAAACTCTCGTGGCTGTTGCGCGAGATTGAACAATAAGTGGCACGGAGCACTGTGTGCATGTTTAGTGTAAATTATAGACAATTATTTTTTGTGAAATATTAAAAAGTGTGAACATTTAACAGGTATTGAGATTAATGGAACAATTTAGGCTTTAATTAAATATTTTTTTCAAAGCGGTTTGTAAATTTTGAAAATATTGTAAGAGAACGCTCCCAGATTTAGATATACCTAAGTTCTATGTCATCGACACCATCCCGTGTACAATTTGAAAAGTGGTACCTGAAAACTGTATATGTTCTTGGAAAGGCTTACTTACTGTACTTACCAAGAACTTCAGGTAAAAGAACTGAATACCGTCGACTGCCTTTCAGGAAAAATTTGTCGTTAAGATATCTTAGAAAGTGTAAATTTAGTGTCGCAGATTAAAAATTGTTAATTGTATTAACATATTAATTGCTTTAATGTGTAAATAACGTGTGCGTTTAAATATTTTACTTTATTTTTTACCTTGCTCAAGGTGCTTTTCAAAGTAAACAGCACCCGTAGCAGAGTGCCCGAGTGGTTTCAAAGTTTTCAAAGTGGTCGTGAGGATATAAAGGACGATCAACATGTGGGCCGCCAATCAAAATCCGTGATCACCGGAAATTCCATCGAAACTGTGCGTGAATTCATCAAAAAACTGCCGAAATCGTCATTGAAATTCATGGAAATGGAATTGAATATCTCCAAAACATCAATTTATCGCATTTTGGTCGAACATTTGGGCTAACGAAAGGTGTGTGCACGGTTTGTTCCGCACAAATTGATTGACGGCCAAAAATTGTTCAAAATCCGTCTCATCGATCGACGCTTGTGACCGATTATTTGACCAAAAATCACATTTTAACCATTAACCACCTCCCGTATTCACCTGATATGGCACGGACCTTGTAACTATTCCATAATAAGACAAGATTGGTTGAAATCATTTGTTCAGTTACTTTAGCCGTCAGAAGACTTATCAATTCCTTTAAAAATACAAACATTTTGACACAAAATTCATTTCAATTTGCGAAAATGGTCTCATATGCCTCTTTACCAATATTTCGATGTAGGCAAATAGCTGTAAATATTATTGATGGTACACTGAACGAGTCTTCTAATCCGAATACTTTAATAACGTTATTTATATGATTTCGCTTAACTCAAGTTCTATAATAAGATGGAGTAAGATAAGAATTGAGAAGGTGCAAACGTATAAGCACATGTTGAGATATTTTGCCAGGCCAGTTTCACCGGCAGTCTGGTATACGTAAGTGGATTGGCCTAGACGAACAGTCTACACAGCAGTATTTCTCAAAATTATTTGGTCAATGTTTTTCCCGCTACAACAACAACAGAGTTTTATAAGAGACATCAAATTAAATAAATAAATTCATAGGAAGTTCTAAATGATCGGGAAAATATTTCAAAACGTTACCTGGTGCTTTACTTAGATGGTAGACAAATGTAGAAAAATATTTATTGATGTTGTGTCCTATGCTAACATTATTTGAACTGTCGATTTTTTTATAAACAAAAAAAAACAAAAAAAAAATTAACTTCGGCTGCACCAAAGCTAATACACCCTTCACAGGTGCATTTCTTTTAGTAACTATGTGTTCAGTTTGTATGGAAGCTATATGCTATAGTAATCCGATCTGAACAGTTGTTTCGGAGATTATATTATTACCTTAAGCAGTAATTCATGTCCAATTGCGTGAAGATATGTCGTCAAATGAGGAAGTTTCCCATGCAAGCATTTGATTCCGATCACTCAGTTTGTATGGCAGCTATATGCTATGGTTAACCAATCTAAACAATTTCTTCGGAGATTACATTGTTTTCTTAGAAAATAATCTATATCGAATTTCGTGAATATATCTTGTCAAAAGCGAAAGTTTTCCATACAAACAATTGATTCCGATCGTTCGGTTTGTATGGCAGCTATATGTTATAGTGGTCCGATATCGTCAGTTCCGACAAATGAGCAGCATCTTGAAGAGAAAATGACGTTTGCAAAATTTCAAAACGATATCTTAAAAACTGAGGGACTAGTTCGTATACTATTTATACAGACAGACGGACAGACAGGCGGGCATGGCTTAATCGACTCAGCTCGACATACTGATCATTTATATATCGGGTGATTTTTTAAGAGCTTGATAACTTTTAAAAAAACAAAAACGCATAAAATTTGCAAAATCTCATCGGTTCTTTATTTGAAACGTTAGATTGGTTGATGACATTTACTTTTTGAAGATAATTTCATTTAAATGTTGACCGCGGCTGCGTCTTAGGTGGTCCATTCGGAAAGTCCAATTTTGGGCAACTTTTTCGAGCATTTCGGCCGGAATAGCCCGAATTTCTTCGGAAATGTTGT
>NC_052503.1:61831949-61979442 GCF_016617805.1 Bactrocera tryoni | reverse complement strand
TTAACATATCTCAAATGTGAATATTCCATTCTGACTAATTTTCGTAGCTTGTGCTATCTTGCAAAACTAATAGATGAGACAGCTGAAAGGAATTAAGAGTGAATATGCGAGAGCAAGTAAGCTTCGTATACGGTTTACAGGTGCTAGAAATGGCTTCTTAACGTAAGTGAAAACTTCAATTAAGGAAATTCCAGAAATCTTAATCATAATTATAGTCAATTTACCAGACGCAATTATACAGAAATTTACAACAAATGTTTTAAGGAATAACCATGAAAGAAATATTGCCAAGAGCATAACATTTAAGCAAGCTTTAAACTTGTTATGCTTCAATCTGATAAAATTATGAGTAATATGCCAACACTTTGGTTAAGTAAACAGGTTTGGAATAAATATGATTTTATGATTAGATATTAACACTTCAACACTTTCTTCGCCTTCCCTGATGCATTACGTTGCCGTGCTGCATACCTTGTAACGCAAAACTTCTTCAAATATAACAAGTACGTGTAAATGTTTACTTAGATATATACATATACATTATGTGTGTTTACAAATTTTCTAAGCATTTTACAGGAAAACTAAACTTTTGTAAAGTTTTTGAACTTGTTAATAAATATTTATGAATGTGTGTTGTTTGTTAAGTAATTGCCAAGTATCTATTGCATGTATGTATGTCTGAACATGTATGTGAAAGAGAGCGCATGTGTTTGCATGTGTCTACGCTTGTATGTAGTTGTGCAGGAGCATGCGTTAAGCTTTGCATATTTCATACATGTTTAAATGTACGAGCTTAATATTAATAGCATAATTATAATGTTGTAACTTTTTTGGGGTCACTAGAGGAGAGAGTAAAGTAAGTGTACCCATAACAAACTTACACAAGCATGTACACAGAAAACAGTCAATCTGCTGAGATTTTGCAAAGATGTTTCTGGTTTTTAGTGCGGAAAATTTTGGCATTAATTTTCACAAGGTCTCATGAAATTGCAAATATTTCTGCAGGTAATTAAAAGTGAGTGTTTTTAAAGATGTTATTAATAAGATTGTATAATATGATGTATTTATGAGTCAAACGATGATATTGGGTTAAATGAGACTAAGTTATATAGCTGAGAAAACCAATTTCAATAGTAACTTTCAGGGTTAGATTAGAAAGGCAGGCTATGAGATGACTTTGTGATCTGTGTTATGAATAAAAAAATGTCAGTTTCCCACAAAAAGCCTTCCATGCATGCGATAACTTAAGTAAAAATTGTCAAATCTTGATGAAACTTGGTATTTGTTCCTTGGCATCCAAGAAAAGTTAATATTGTAGAACGGAAGACTACCACGCCCACAAAACGCTATTAATCGAAAAACTATAAAGTCCCATAACTAAGTTCGGCAATAAAATACAAAACTGTTGTTTGGTGGAACGAATTGCATAAAGGAGGGACATCAAAACAATATACTGAGTTTCCAACATATCCTGTACTCGATTTATGATAATATACATTTTTTTCACTTTCTTCGTTGTAAAATTTTGTGGTTTGTGATATTTTTAGCTGGTTATAACCGATTGGGATAAATAAACCCATTAAAACTACAATTATGAACAAATTTACTCTCTTTTCTGGACAATAAAACTGTGCACTTATAACAAAATATTAATTTTTGAGAGTGTTAACCAGAGAGCGTGATATTTCATTCCTTGTAGACTATTTTAGCGAATTATTAGGAACAAATTTTGTTTTTGACCGCTTTACAGGAAAAAATACTATAACATACGGGTCCATTATCACGCCACAGAAATACGCCTCTGAGCTTAATTTGTGACAGAATATTCGACACGGTGTGGAGCGGAAGAGGAGACTGGAGAAAACAACAACAAAAAAAATCATCGAAGACGGGCTGACTTTTGTGAAAACTACATTCATTTATTTTTCTATTTTGATTAATTGTTTTAAAATTAATTTAATTTGGTTCTCATAAAAGTCGTTGTGCAAGCATGTGTATCGTGTCACTAGAGTCATTCAAAGCTTTACCTAATAAAATTTTAAAATATCAAGCAGAAACAAGAAAAAACGTAACTTCGGCTGCACCGAAGCTAATATACCCTGCACAGGTGCATTTCTTTTAGTAACTATGTGTTCAGTTTGTGTGGTAGCTATATGCTATAGTTAACCGATCTGAACAATTTCTTCGGAGATTACATTGTTGTCTTAGAAAATAATCTGCACCAAATTTGGTGAAGACACATTGTCAAATGTGAAGTTTACCATACAAGAACTTGATTCCGATCATTCAGTTTATATGGCAGCTATATGTTATAGTTGTCCGATATCGGCCGTTCCGACAAATGAGCAGCTTCTTGAAGAGAAAATGACGTTTACAAAATTTCAAAACGATGTCTTAAAAACTGAGGGACTAGTTCATATATATACAGACGGACAGACAGACAGACGTAGATGGCTAAATCGACTCAGCTCAACATACTGATCATTTATATATACATATACTTTATAGGGTCTTCGACGCTTCCTTCTGGGTGTTACAAACATCGGGACAAACTTAATACCCCTGTTCAGGGTATAAAAAGTATAGAAACTCAGCTTTAACTCTTCATGGATGCATTTTCGCTTTCATAAATCTTCTGCTCTATTTTCTGAACTCGTTTAAGTTGCAACAAAAGTACTGGAAGGTGTTGTGCTTTAATCGCAAGCTGTGAATTCAACGAATTCTTCAACTGTTTGTAGGCAAGATAAAAATCCAAGAAAGCGTTGGCAAAATGCAGTGACAAGTTGCGAGTGTCGAGTTAAAAGTAGTATATAAGTATTTCAGTTGTTGCATTCCCCCGACTAAAACATATAAATGTACACACTTATGTACCTCCATATACATAATATATATATACTATATATGAGATATTGCATATACACTGATATCACAGCTGCAACCGGAAAGTGTTTCATTTGCGGAGAAGCAGTAGGAAATGTGCGGAAGCTGATGGTTAGATGGTTGACGCATTCCATTTTGCTCTATGCTTTCGCCTCTACCGTTTCTCTCTCTATTACAATGTTGGTTGACTGTTGGTAGTTGTTAAATATCGGTTAGCGCGGTTACAGACACAATTCTTGCAACAAGACGCGTTGTCGTAAGGATGCATGAAATATGATGTAAAACGATGTGATTACAATGATGCATCATCTAATGGGACGGTGCAGCAATTGAGCGGGTATATGAAACGTATACTTAGAATTGACAATTTGCCAAATGATTTAAATGATTTATGGACAATTACAGCTAAATGAAGATAAATTGCAGGAAAAATGCAACTGAATTGCAATGAAAGGGTGGTGTGATAGAAAAATTAAATTGCATTGTACTCTAAGCAGAAATTTATTACAATCATCTAAAAAGCATATAAGTCATTCGCATGCATCACTACATTTCCGTAGTACCGCAACGACCAACTAATCCAATCACATCGACTATTCAGTGTCTTTCCGAATGCACGATACGCCGACTTTTGCAACAACAAAAATTGCAAATAGCGTCTTCAGAATCCAATTGCTGGAATTGTTTGTAAGGCTGAGTACTTGCCAGCCTACAGACAAAGGTATATGTATGGAGGGGTAGTAATATTTTTAGCGGGTTGGAGTTTCCTCATAAGGTTTTGAGGTTAATAAATCTGCTTCACGTCCTCCAATGAATTATTTTTTGCAAGCATTTAGACCAGTCTATAGGCTTGATAATTTATTCTAGGGTTTAAGAAAAAGGCTTTAATTTGTACTTAGTGTATATAAATCTATTTCGATTGATTTTTTAAACAAAATTACAAAATGGCGACTGCTGTTCCAATCTTCAGTAACAACTTTTTCAAGAAGCCTATACTGGAATTTCGTGCTATACAAGGCTTTCAGCGACACATTCGTTTGAAGTCTTAATGCAGAACGCTTCGACATTATAAAGTTTTGGACAAGAGAAGTACTTTTCTATCAATTGAATAGTATTTTAAAGACTATAAATTTTACATCAAGCCAAAAAAAAACTAACGACTTTTGATTATTTTCAACTGGTCTAATCCTTTAGCGTTTAATAAAAATAAACTAATTTCTTTATGTACTCCTTGTGTAGTAATGCAAACGGGGGCCCAGGGTGGGCGACGGTTCCTCAGAGGGGGGGTTTTTAGTGACCTGCAAGTGGCCATACCGCTGCTGTGATGATAGCACCCATGATGCGGAAGGCATTTTCCACCCCCTCACCCGCAAAAAAATAAAAAAAAGTACTCCTTATCACAAAAAAATCGTGTTCCGCCTCTGGACGCCGTGTCTTCATGCATACATTATAAACTTTCGCTTTGTGCAGATATCTCATAAATTTGTACAGAAACGGTACTTCACATAAGCGAATAAAAAATGTGTGCAAAAATTATGCCGCATGCAAATTTTATACAAAACTACTGCTTGCCTGTAAATGCTGCTTTATAAATGCAAATGTCACAGGCCGTTCCTACAACAAAAAGCCCACATTCTTCCCACCTTAAGTCGACTGCGTTATGTTAACGCTTGCGCGGCGTTTGAATTTTAATTTAATACAGAAATACATACATAAATCAGTAATTTAATCAACAATTCCCAAGCTGTGTATCGAGGTCAAATTCTCGTTGCTGTTGCGCGAGATTGAACAATAAGTGGCACGGAGCACTGTGTGCATGTTTAGTGTAAATTATAGACAATTATTTTTTGTGAAATATTAAAAAGTGTGAAAATTTAATAGGAATTGAGATTAATGGAACAATTTAGGCTTTAATTAAATATTTTTTCGTAATATCGTAAGAGAACGGACCCAGATTTAGATATGCCTAACACCATCCCGTGTACAATTTGAAAAGTGGTACCTGAAAACTGTATATGTTCTTGGAAAGGCTTAAGTTTACTAACTTGGAGTAAGAAACGTCAAACAGCTAAGTTTTTCGTGTTTTATTATTACTGTACTTACCAAGTACTTCAGGTACAAGAACTGAATACCGTCGACTGCCTTTCAGGAAAGATTTACCTTTCTAATCCATCGAAATTTGTCGTTAAGATATCTTAGAAAGTGTAAATTTAGTGTCGCAGATTAAAAATTGTGTACAGCGTTGACATATTAATTGCTTTAATGTGTAAATAACGAATGAGGATGGGTGACATTGTGCGTTTAAATATTTCACTTTATTTTTTACCTTGCTCAAGGTGCTTTTCAAAGTAAACAGGACCTTTTGAACTTCCCGTAGCAGAGTGCCCGAGTGGCTTCAAGGTTTTCAAAGTGGTCGTGAGGACATAAAGGACGATCAACATGTGGGCCAATCAAAATCAGTGATCACCGGAAGTTCCATCGAAACTGTGCGTGAATTCATCAAAAATCAGTCTGATTGAAATTCGAAATCATCATTGAAATTCATGGAAATGGCATTAACCATCTGCAAAACATCAATTTATCGCATTTTGACCGAACATTTGGGCTTACGAAAGGTGTGTGCACGGTTTGTTTCGCACAAATTGGCTGACGGCCAAAAATTGTTCAAAATCTGTCTCATCGATCGACGCTTGTGACCGATTATTTGACCAAAAATCACATTTTAACCATTAACCACTCCCCGTATTCACCTGATATGGCACCGTGCGACTTCTTCCTTTTCGGAAAAATGCATTTGCTCTTGAAAGGAAAGCGTTATGCAGACGTAGAGGCCATTCAAAAGACTTGCACCGGCATACTGGCGGCCATTCCGGTCAACGAGCTAAAACACTCGTTCGACATGCTTTTGGACCGTGCAAGACGAACAGTCTACGTAGCAGTATTCCTCAAAATTATTTGGTCAACAACAACAGAGTTTCTAAGAGACGTCAAATTAAATAAATAAATTCATAGAGAGTTCTACATAAATGATCGAGAAAATATTTCAAAACGTTACCTGGTGCTTTACTTAGATGATTAGATAGATTGTGCTAACATTATTTGAACTGCGCCGAAGTTAATATACCCTTCACAGGTGCATTTCTTTAAGTAACTATGTGTTCAGTTTGTATGGAAACTATACGCTATAGTAATCCGATCTGAACAATTTTTTCGGAGATTATATTATTTCTATGCACAACAACTCATTTTCGTGAAGATATATCGTCAAATGAGGAAGTTTCCCATGCAAGCATTTGATTCCGATCATTCAGTTTGTATGGCAACTATATGCTATAGTTAATCGATCTGAACAATTTCTTCGAAGATTAGAAAATAATCTATAGAAAATAATCTATACCAAATTTGGTGAAGATACATTGTCAAATGTGAAAGTTTTCCATACAAGAACTTGATTCCGATGGTTCAGTTTGTATGGCAGCTATATGTTATAGTGGTCCGATATCGGCAGTTCCGACAAACGAGCAGCTTCTTGAATAGAAAATGACGTTTGCAAAATTTCAAAACGATATCTTAAAAACTGAGGGACTAGTTTGTATATATACAGACAGACGGTCATGGCTAAATCGACTCAGGTCAACATACTGATCATTTATATATATACTTTATAGGGTCTCCGACGCTTCCGTGGGTGTTACAAACTTCGTGAGAAACTTATTATACCCTGTTCAGGGTATAAAAATAATCGTCTAAGCAAATAAGAACTGCTTACAAATATTTTTTTCAATCTCCTTTTTATCATGGAGTTTCTTCACGTTTCTACTGTTTCTAATTCGAATAAATTAAACTTTCAACATATTACTGGCCACCCAAATGCCACTGTGCAATACTTGTACTTCCACTGACGGTGCAAAGTCTTGAAGACGGGCGCTACTTCCGTTTCCGAAAGACAAAATTGAAGTCATCATCAGCGCAACTATTTTTTGTTTCAAAAGAAGGAATGTTAACCGCTTTTTGTTATTTTTTTTTTTTGCTGCCGTCCTGCAAGATTACATTTTCCTTTGCTTATGTACTTTACTTTATTGCATTTCTCTATTTGTTGCTTGGTATTTTTCTTGCTTACTTGTGGTCTGGTTTCCGCTTTGCGGCAAACATTTCTTTGCTGCTTGCTCAGCGCTGCTGTCAATTACAAGTTGTGTGAAGAAATAAAAGAAAACTTAAGGAAATGCAAGACAAACGTAAAGAAAACTTAGTAGCACATAAAAATTACTCAACCGCTTTGCAGTTTTTACTCGAACTCCACTTTTTTCGTGTTTTTGGTTGTGGAGCAGAGTAAGTTTTCACTTGGTTGCTGCGGACAGAGAAAGTAAAAGTAGACACTTTTTATCCTTTTAGCAGGATATGTATATATGTGAGTGAAAAAATTTCGGCAAATAATGTCAAATATCGTCAAATGTCAAAGTTTGACGTCCCAGCAGACGCATTGAGCTTACCGCATACTCACTTCAAACTAAAGCGATTTTATAGCATACACATTCACATTTACACCCATACACCCTCATGTATATATAGGACCATTTGTATTTGTTTGAAGTTGGTAAAAGTTTTAAGAAGACTTCATCAATTGTCAAAATGGATAAATGGCAAATCTTGCAGCGGCAATCCACAAAAGACCGGCAAAGCAGAAACACAATAAAAAGTTCGGCAAAGCATAAATGTCTAAGCGACAGTGGATTGCCGGCAGCGCAGACGAAAGAGCGGCTGATATTGTTGCACCACTGTGACATTGAGAAATGAGTGAGGTATTGGAAAAGACATTTCAATCCGCCAAGACGCACATAAATCCTGGCGAATTATTGTAACCCAAAAAAAAAAAAAATTAGGCTATGTGGCGTAAAGATGTAACGAAAAAACTTTCGGTAGCTGCTTGTCTTCGTCAGTCTATATGTGTGGTTGTGTCGTTGAGTAAAACTCCATTCAATTCAACTGGTGTCGATAATAATCCCAATTGTAACACTTTAATGCCAACTTTTCATTGACAGCCGCACAAATGTAATACAGTTAAGAGAAAAAGTAAAACAGTCAAAACAGAATCTGTAAAATTAAGTATGTAAATAAAAACTTTGAAATCTGCTTTTAGGCGCGTAGCGGTTAAACGATCATTTGAGTATTTTCTAACATATTCGAATGTTAAATTCGCATTGAAATCAATAAATGGTTTATGTAAATGTTGTTGTTTTAGTAAGTACTTCATTACATGTAAAGCTAATGTCAATAAAAGCTAATAGCTGTTTAAGTCTGACATCTATTGTGGCAAATTTATTATAAAGGGCGCATTTAATGACCCAAATCGTGTTTAACTTTATATTCTTTCTTACTGATGGATATCTTACCAAGTGCATAACTTGCAACACACGAGCATTACGGCATTCATTACTTGACTTAAATTTCGGGCATGTGACCATTGCGACAGTGTCTTCTGAAGAATATTACGTCTATACAATTTTGCTTCGTTATATCCTGAAAAGGATATACATACTAAGTTTAACCACAAAGTTTGCAACACCCAGAAGAAAACGTCCTATAAAAAAAACAAGTAAGGAAGGGCTAAGTTCGGGTGTCACCGAACATTTTATACTCTCGCATGATAAAGTGATAATCGAGATTTCATTATCCGTCATTTACATATTTTTCAAATACCGTATTTGTGTAAAGTTTTATTCCGCTATCATCATTGGTTCCTAATGTATATATATATTATACAGAGAAGGCATCAGATGGAATTCAAAATAGCGTTATATTGGAAGAAGGCGTGGTTGTGAACCGATTTCACCCATATTTCGTATATCTCATCAGGGTGTTAAGAAAATATTATATACCGAATTTCATTGAAATCGGTTCAGTAGTTCCTGAGACATGGTTTTTGGTCCACAAGTGGGCGGCGCTACGCCCATTTTCAATTTTAAATCAAGTCTGGGTGCAGCTTTCTTCTGCCATTTCTTCCGTAAAATTTAGTGTTTCTGACGTTTTTTGTTAGTCGGTTAACGCACTTTTAGTGATTTTCAACATAACCTTTGTATGGGAGGTGGGCGTGGTTATTATCCGATTTCTTCTTCTATTTTTAAACTGTATATGGAAATGCCTAAAGGAAACGACTCTATAGAGTTTGGTTGACATAGCTATAGTAGTTTCCGAGATATGTACAAAAAACTTAGTAGGGGGCGGGGCCACGCCCACTTTTCCAAAAAATACGTCCAAATATGTCCCTCCCTAATGAGATCCTTTGTGCTAAATTGCACTTTAATATCTTTATTTATGGCTTAGTTATGACACTTTATAGGTTTTCGGTTTTCGCCATCTTGTGGGCGTGGCAGTGGGCCGATTTTGCCTGTCTTCGAACTTAACCTTCTTATGGAGCCAAGGGATACGTGTACCAAGTTTCATCATGATATCTCAATTTTTACTCAAGTTACAGCTTGCACGGACGGACGGACGGACAGACGGACGGACGGACAGACAGACATCCGGATTTCGACTCTACTCGCCACCCTGATCACTTTGGTATATATAACCCTATATCTGACTCTTTTAGTTTTAGGACTTACAAACAACCGTTATGTGAACAAAACTACAATACTCTCCTTAGCAACATTGTTGCGAGAGTATAATAGGTATATATATTGGCAGTCGAAAAAGTCTTTTCGTATTTTGTCAATAGATGTCGTTGTAGTCGTACCATTGCTACCAATCACATTGTGTCATACCACATAGTGTTAGAAAGGTGAGATTTTAAGCTTTATTTGACCAAAAATAAATTCGGCGAAGTTGAAAAAAATCTGTTTAAAAATGAGCAAAAATAATTAAGAAATTAGCCATATTTTGAAATTTTTTTTATAAAAAAGGGAAGAATGCCACTCAAGCCACCAATGTAATTTGTGAAGTTTACGAAGACGATGCTGTATCAGTTCGTGTAGTACAACAATGGTTCACTCGCTTCCGTTCTGGAAATTTCAAAATTTCGATTTACACTGATGGAATAATGTCTCTAACGGAAAAATGGCAAAAAGTGGTCGACCAAAATGATACCTATTTGTTTATTTATTTATTAATATAAATTTAAAAAACTAAGTTGAAATTTGGTTAGAAATACGAAAAGACTTTTTCGACTACCCAATATAACTGTAGTTTTAAAAACTACTTAAAGCGCGATAAATCAATAACTAAATAAGGCACAGTCAGTAAATTTTACCCCCGGGATGGCATAAGAAGTCTTTATATGAGCCGGCCCTCATTTATATACTCTTGCAACCAGTTGATACAGAGTATTACAGTTTGGTTCGCCTAACGGTTGTACGTATCACCTAAAACTAATCGAGATAGATATAGGGTTATATATATATAAATGATTAGGGGGACGAGAAAAGTTGAAATCCGGTTGACTGTCTGTCGGTCCGTCCGTCCGTGCTATCTGTAACTTGAGCAAAACTTGAGATATTTTGATGAAACTTTGTATGCAGGTTTCTTTACTCTATACGATGGGTTGTTTTAGTATGTGACATGTTAATAGTATGTGCTATGTAGTCATATACTACATATATGGCTTTCGTTTTTCCAACAAACCTTATATGTCTGTTAGTATAGTGTTAGTGTTTCCTTGGTTTTGATTCCTGGAAGTTACATGAATATAAAATGTTCGGTTGCACCCGAACTTAGCCCTTCCTTGCTGATTTTCAATTGACATTTATAGTGCATTCTTCCCTGCTAATGGCACGTCTGTGTGTCAAACATGACTTAAACCCAGTCAGCACTTTCCTTTGCTCCGATATACCTAACACAAAGATTTTCTAACTTCCGGGGACTTCATACCAAATAGTTACATGACGTGTTCCAAAGTAAACTTTTTGAATCTAGCGCCCCCTGGTGGCGCCGTCTATATGTCGACTGGTGCGTTAGAATCGATCTTTATCGATTGTCCAATGAGAATTTCATGACATTTCATCGATTGGAAGTGAAGTTATTGCGTTTTAAGTATCAGTATATTTTATCGGTGCGAAAATAAGCTTCGGACAAAGAGCCAACATTAAATTTTGTTTTAAAATTTGTAAAACTTTTACCGAAACGTTTCAATTGCCAATTGGGCCAATCAAAATCCGTGATCACCGGAAATTCCATCGAAACTGTGCGTGAATTCATCAAAAATCAGTCTCATTGAAATTCGAAATCATCATTGAAATTCATGGAAATGGAATTGAACTTCTCCAAAACATCGATTTATCGCATTTTGACCGAACATTTGGGCTTACGAAAGGTGTGTGCACGGTTTGTTCCGCACAAATTGACTGACGACCAAAAATTGCTCAGAACGCTTGTGACCGATTATTTGACCAAAAATCCTATTTTAACCATTAACCACTCTCCGTATTCACCTGATATGGCACCGAGTGACTTCTTCCTTTTCGGAAAAATGTATTTGCCCATGAAAGGAAAGCGTTGTGCAGACGTAGAGGCCATTCAAAAGGTTTGCGCCGGCGTACTAGCAGTCATACCGGCCAACGAGCTAAAACTCTCGTTCGACATGCTTTTGGACCGTGCAAAAAGCTGTGTTAAAGCAGAAGGAGACTATTTGGAATAAAATGAATTGATTTTGCCGAAAAAAACATTTGTTATGTTTTTTTTAAGTCCTGTTTACTTTGGAACTCACCTTGTAGTTATCTTAATAAAATTGTGAGAGCGTGTTTTACTCATAAAAGTGTATCTTTGTGCCTAAAATTGGGTAAAAACCTTACTCCATATAATAGAAAATTGTATGTGAGGAAACTTTATGAAATATTAGGAGCATTTCATTGGTCTGTGGCATGTAAATTGTTTGTAGTCTGGGTTAAAATAAATAAAAATCGAGTCAATATTACCGCCAACTTCCATATAGTACTTATAACGATTTTAATTATTTTAATAATTTTGTACCAAATAGGGGATAAAATTCTATTCAGTTCTGCGGTCTCTAAACAGGTAAATTATCTAAAGAGCAATTTTATAGATAGCATTGCTTTCCTCAGCACAAAAATTTTTCGTCTTTTATTGATACTAAATCGATTACTCATTTTGCTAACTACAATAATAATGCTAATAATAATTCTCTGCAAATTCACTACTTTGCCGTATGCCACAGCCGAAGCTGTCATAAACTGCATATTCATGATTAATACGCTGCTTACTCTTCATGTTCAGCATTTCTATTTTCCCACCCACGCCATTCAGGTGCATAGTACTTCCTTCATAACTCATCCATCAAATTTAATCACGTGCACTTCTACGCTAAAGAAGATAAACCAAATCCATTAGCTGCCAAAATTGCACATAAAAAATAATTTTCAATTCTTCCACAAACGATAGAACGATGATAAAGTCAAATACTTAAGAGTGAACGCTCAATTGCACTATTTAGCTGGCTGAGCGTCTATCTGTCTGAAGCTGCAACTTCTTTCCTTGCGAGTTAAAAATAACTACAATTGATGAAGTCACTTTGTGGACTAAAGCGGGTAAGTGCCCCAGCTTATGCGTGCATCCGAATGGCTTACTGACTAACAATGATGCTGCGGAAGCTAAACTCTTAGACTCTAGGTGCTTATTTTCGGTTGGGCCAAGGAGTAAAGGTAATATGGTTTGTATTTTTGGCGCATTTTTTGTGCGTGTGAGCACTTTACATTTTTGTTTACTATTTTCTCCTCCTTGGTCTTTTTATACCACCACAATTCTCCCCTTCATCGCCTTTCAATGGCATTTACGCCACTCACTCAAACCCTCGTTGCTCACGCAAGCAATGTACGTTGCAACCGAGATTTAGCACAGGATAATCTGCAATGCAACTTCTTAACTTGACGGCAAATGCAGCAGACATTATGTAAACGTTGCCACCCGACTCAAAAAACCTCACGTATATATAAGCAAGAGTGTATTTTGCGGTAAAAACGACGCGTAGCTAAGAGAAAACCGTGGAAAAAGAAAACCAGAAAATATAAGGAAGCGCTAACTTCGATTGGAGTATCACATTTTATACTTTCACAATTTGGAAGGATCAAAGGAGGGGAAATATTCTCAGGTATTGACAAACCTTTGTAAATTATATAAATAAAAATTTGCGTTAGAATTCAAAGTTTCTAATTCAAGGAGAGATTATGAATGAATCTTAATCAAATTTGTCATCTTAACTATGGTATAGCCAATATCCAATGTTATTCGTTCGCTTAAGTTGCTAAGACATCTTAGATATAATCGCTTTCTTCGGTATAAAATCAACCGGATATTTGTAATTCTTCTTGGCTATATGAGGACTAGTTGTAGTACGACTCGTTTGTAGCCATATTCGACGGCGAAGCATATTATTACAATAAAGAGTCGCTCTCTTAGTTTCATGAAAATAAGTTACATATTGAAGGATATAAAGTTAACCTTAAATATTGGCTCGATTTTACATATTTTTTACATCAGGTTACATTAATATCAGAAAAAGATTCTGTTCTTATTTCAATATCATATCTCACAAATTTACCTATATCTTTGGTGAAAAGTCAGCAATACCCCGTGAGGACCTTTTATTCGATATATCAGATCTTGAAAAGTTATGGTCCGATTTCGACAATTTTTAATTGAGTTTTATTTCATTAATGTCATTGATTCTAGATTTATACACCGTAAAATGAAAGTATCGAATATTATTAAAATCATCAGGGTAGGCTTGGCTGTAGTCCGTAATGTTACTAAAATATATTTGAAATTGATCAAGTAGTTCTGGACATACATATGTATAACTTCAAAGTGGGCAGTGCCAATGTGGATGTATGATTTAATGCTTCTAATATATTTAATTAGTGAGTTAGTTTTCACTTCATCTAAGGAGGTGCCGATAGTAACTGTCCTGAGCAAGTTTATTTGATATACTTAGCTATAGTGGTTGTTGGGATGTGTGGGTTAAATTTATGAAAAGTCGACTTGAATTCTCACTCACGGTTTTGCAATCCGCCATTCTAAACTAGAGTTTTTTATCTTAAATTGCGGCTGAGGCCATTAACATGGATATAAAATTTCAAAAAGTTTAAAATATCATATATTTTGTCAAGTTACCACTTGGGCGGACGAACAGACAGACAGTCACAGTCACTTATTATTTACATACATATTTATTACTATGTCTATCTTGATTAGTTTTAGCTGTTAAATAAACAAAATCATTATGCTCTGTGCCACATGTTGCGATAGTATAAAAATATAAGGAAAGCAAAGGTGTTGAAGCTAACAGTTAAAAAAGGAATTGCAACAAAAACTTGCGTCAAAGTAGCAGGGAGTAGTAAAATGGTGATTGAAAGATACATAAAAGTGCAACTCATACTTCCATGTGTCTTGTAACTGTTATTGTTGCACCTGCAGCTATTGCAAGTTTCCCACTCACCCCAACAATGCAAGTGGTTCGCTAGGGGAGAAATTTGGCGCTAAGTACAAAGAAAATTATTTCGCATTACTCTTGTGGGATGCACGGAAACGTACACGGAATACGCGCCCTATGCATGTATGGTATAACCGTACTTGCGAGATGAAATGAAATTACGAAAATGCGAATGTAAATGACATGGTGAAGTGCGAACATTAATAATATGCGATCTGATTGAAGCATTTCTTGATCGTTTCTTTTCTCGTTTTCGCAATTTATAATGACAAATGAACGCCAGGTTTATGATATGGTGAGTATGAATTGCGCGAGCAAAAGTATGCTTCATTGTTTGCTTTAAGGAAACCTTGGCGTTCAGTAGAACTATTCAATTATAAAGTAGAATGCCGTTCGCAAACTTTTAATGAATTTCAAGTAAGTTGAATGTTAGTTCTCAGTGCTTGGTTGCTTGCTTCATAATGCGTCACAATAACAAGTGGAGGTTATCTCAGTATTTTTCAAGTAGAGTTTCAGCAGTAATTGAAATTTGCAGGAGAAAAAGAAAAATATAACTTTTATTGTACTATAATTTAAGGTCTGTTGCTACAAGGATTTAAGTCGACGATTCAAACTAGTAAAGTCACGTAGAGAACATACTCGCGTAAAGTGTCAAAGTAAGACCGAAAAAGATCGCCTTAAAAATCAAACACATGGGAGGTCATAAACTATTGTATGCAATAATATTTAACAATTACAGAAAAATACAGAAAGACTTATTAACTGTTATAATTTCTATTAAAGTAAAAAATGTCTAATCGATGTTAAACCAAGATATTACTGACCTCATTCGTGTGAGTAAGTAAAAGACAAAGAGATTATGCAAATTTGCTCAAAATTGTTATCTAAACAAAAAAAATTACTTATATACTTGTGGTAGTTACGTTGAGTATCCAGCCACAGTTAAGCTACAATACCCTACTCCTGCGTCCTCGTCGAACATCCTGGGCAATGTGAACAACTTTGAATGAGATGCGCTAACCAACCCGTGTGGATCTCGGAGTCACGACAATAAGAAAAAAGGCTTGAAGCCTTAGAAAGGAAGAAATAAGTCTTTTCGGCAGAAAGAAGAGAGAGGTAGAAGATGCTGGCTAGCAGGACCTCAGTCAGCAGAAAAGAAATTCACTTCGTACTTCTTAAGGGTCTGGTCTAGAAGCATGAATTTCAGGGAATTTTTAAAGTGTCGTAAAAAAAGGCAATTAATATTTTTACCATCCATTTTTTTATTAGTTATTTGTTAAATTTAGAAGAGTACAGAAAAAAATTAAAAACTAAAAAAGTAAAAAAATTAAAAAATTATGAGCTGACGAAGTGGGCGGTCTCTAAAAATTTCCACGTGACCATACCCATGATTTCAACCCTCCTAGTTATCTGAAACCAAAAAAAAAAAAAAAATTGAATAATGTCGCAATGGCCGGAACTACGGAAAAGTGGGAAAAAATTTTTTTCACAAAATGGCGACTGCCTAAAAAACGAGTTTTTTTGGATCACTTTTTCTGACTATTTCGAATTTTTTAAAAATAATAAAAATCAAAATTTGGAGATGGAGCTAGTTCCAACCATAGACAAGTCTATAAAGAAGACTCTATAAAAATTTCAAGTAAATCGGTCTAGTAGAACCTGAGAAATCGTGGGTATCGTTCCGAAAAAGTCAGTTTTGAGAAAAACGCGTTTAGAGTTTCACGTAAAGTCTTTTGTTCGATTACTTCCGGGGATGGATGGAGCTAGTTCCAACCATAGACAAGCCTATAAAGAAGACTCTATACAAATTTCAAGTAAATCGGTACAGTAGAACCTGAGAAATCGTGGGTATCGTTCCGAAAAAGTCAGTTTTGAGAAAAACGCGTTTAGAGTTTCGCGTAAAGTCTTTTGTTCGATTAGTTCCGGCCGAACCAGTTCGGATGCCGGGTCAGAAAAATGCCTATATCTCCGAAAATAATTTGAATTTTGAAAAATCCTCTTGTACACATATTCTTGAATAGTTAAACTTTCAAAATATAAAAAAAAATCGATTTTTTTAAATTTCTAGACCAGAATACCCCCTTAAAACTTCTAAATGGCGAAAGCTGTACTGCGACATATGAAGATGAACTTCCACCAACAATCAACAGTGACAACATTGTCGTACCGCCCTCCACTAAGACGAAGTAAAAAAGCTCCAAGTCGGCTCAAGAACAGCAAAGCCTCAGGATGCTGAGCTGTTTAAGGCCGACGACGAATATACTCTTCTTCTCTTGACAGTATTGTGACATCGGAGGGCCATTGGAAAGCAAAGTCCTCGAGGAACAAAAATTAAGTTCCAATGTTTTCTTATTATTACTTATTATACGACGCAAAAACATGGACGATGACGACCCAAGATGAGAAAGTACTTGGAGTATTCAAGAGAATTATTCTTCGCTAGTCCTTTGGAGTCGTCTGCGTGAGCGGTGAATATTCCTACGATGCGACCACATATCCAATAGGAAGACCAAGTACACAGCGAGCTGCCTGCACTTGAGATGTACAACTGGAGTGACTTCGCAAAGCATAGAGGCAACTGAGGAAGTTTTGTGATCTGACCAACGACTGTGGTGCCAAAGAAAAAGTATATTTGATACAAATATACTATTTATCAAGGACTATCGCTTAAAGTTTATTTCGACATATTTTATCATAAGAACTATAGATGCATATAAGATCGTGTCCGCTCGGCTTATGTAGATGCGACTGTCATACTAGTGACTTTACTAACTCATTCATTTGACTAGAGTTCATGGTTAAGTTGGTAGTTTGTTTACAACTGAACATAAGAACCACATTCCCTATGCTTTTCCATATAACAACTCGCATTTGCTTCTAGAATGTGTGTTAGTTCTGAAAAGGTGCTGATAAGTTTTATGGATAACTTTTCAATTGCAGAAATATGATCAGTGATTTCCAACTCGTTGTTACATACCGAAGGCAGAGTCCTATTAAAAAGCTTGAGAGCTATATTCTCCATTCTTTGTATATAAAGTCCAGTTAAATTAATCTTTATTTTTTTTTTGTAAATATTATATTTAGTATAGTTATAATTATTCGATTTGGGTAAATATGCACCATTTTGTTCGATAACTTTTTGTTCTGATGGAACAAAATACCTCTACAATTGGCCAATCTGGCCGGTTGCTTTTTTCAGAGAATCCAATTGTTGGCAGTATAGTTGCGAATTATGAATTTGAACGTCAGGGAAGAGCTCATAGTAGACGATTCTTTGCCAATCCCACCAAAATCACGGCAAACCCTTCCTGACAGTCAACCCTGGCTTGGCCACCGTTTACCCGGTTCAGTTCGATCACGCCCATTTTGACCAGACGTTGTCATTATTGACCCATTCGGAACTGCATCGATTTTATTGCGATTCAACAACGATTCACAGATGAAAATTCGGTTCTTTAAAATGTTTAGCGCCCATACAAGGAGCTTCTTTTTATATCCAAACAGACATGAATACAAGCACAAATATTAAATTTAAATTTCATTATTTGAAAAAAATTTAAATAATCCATAGTTGTTTGTTAAAAGTAGCAAATTTTCGTTGGTCCAAATATGTTTATAGGAAATAAATTGACGACACACACCGTAAAAAGCAGAACAATAGTTTTGTTCGCTTGTTAAACCTATAAACCGGGGCGTATGAGCAACATTTTGTTGAATTTGAAACATCGAAGTTTTGAAAATTTAATAATTAGGAAAAAAGATGCCACAATCAATTTAGTACGTATTATAAATATTTTGCGTTTACTTTTCATGAACGTTTAATAAAAATAAATCTAGATAAAATTTCAAAAAACCAATTTTTTTGCAGCATTTCTTTTCAGTAAAATGACTTACTAAAAGTAAAAACTTAATAAAGTCGAACGTGACATTTTTATAAAAAGTTACAAAACATTTGAAGCAACTTTTTCTGCTATTTGCTAAATAAAATTTTTTCTCTACGGTTCATTTCATTTTTTCCTCTTTTAGCATCAAGTGCTCAAGTGACTTGCTTTACACACAATTTAATTGTAAAAAATTTTGTCGACACACACACGTACAAATTTATGAAGTTTAAATTTTCATGCAGCATTTAACTGCAAAACTTTTAATTAAAATATTAAACTTAATCTAGGAAAGCTACGTTTTAATATCAAAGTGCCGTAGCGAGTTGCAGAGAAACACTTTAGCAGCACTTTAATAACAAATACAGTTACTCATATAGCACTTATCTTTTTATAGTTACAGATAGTTATATATTCTTTTAAATTGCATTATAATGCCAAAATTCTTTCTTCATTTATATCACACAGAAATTTCGTTTATTATCAAATGCTTAGAGCAATTGCACTGCAAATTCTGGCAACTGAAATAAAATTGAATTGCATTTCCACGTGCGTGCCCGCAGGCACAAACACGTACGCACACGTTCGTATGCGCATACACGTTGATTGTACCTACACAAGTTTGTGTGTAATGCTCGTAGAAAAATGTTACAAATAATTGCCACTTTGAATACCCTTACACGTATAGTCAATTGAATTGTAAACAAAATAAACTTTTCCGATTTCACCTCTAGCAGCTGGCTAGTAGTGCTATAGTTTGTTATGAGAGTAACTTTTTAATACTAATACTGGTTAATAAAATATTTTGTTAAAAAATACCATCTGATTAAATTTGGCACTGACTGATCCATTTAAACTACGCACGCAAACCGAACCGATAAAAAGATGTTTTCTTGGATTGGCGTAACCTTCTATATTCGTGTGAAGTTTGATTCCATATGTCAATTAGTGTGTAATCTGGTCATCAGTTTGTTTACGACGCTGAAACTTCATCTGGCAATTTTTAACTTAAAAAAAATGTAGCTAGTTTACTTGAAATTTTATGTTTTCAATGGAATCACGGTTTAAGAATGTTTGAAAGCTTTGCAAAAATGTTTCGAGGAATCTACGTGAAGTAACGAAAACTTGCCTCATGCAGGTCGTCTATCCACCTCTGTCAATAACGATAACATGGAATAAGTTAAAGAAACATTGCTTGAAAATCGTCGTGTTGACATCCAAGAGATAGTAGAGGATCTCAACCTATGTATGTCGTGGATCAACTCAACATATTTGGGTCAATAATGTATATTGGGATAGCCGAAAGCCCTGGATCTTTTACAAAATCAACGTTGAGTAGCTGAAGAACCTACATTCAACGAACGCATTTTTACTAAGAATGAGGCGTGGGTTTGTGAATATACGTAGGTTGCTATATAAATTTCTGGCCTAAAAATGTAAATAGGCATATTTATCAACGAAAACTGTTTCTTTTTTGTTTTTTCTTTTTTTTTATTTTTTTGTCGATTGCTGTTTTGTTTCGGGCTCATACGCATAGATCCATGATTCGTCACCTGCGACAATCTTATAAACGTCTTTTGAAGCACCGCGATCGTATTTTTTCAGCATTTCTTTACACCAATCCACACGAGCATTTTTTTGAGCGATTATCAAATTGTGCGGGATCCAACGAGAACAAACCTTTTTTACAGCCAAGTGTTCATGCAATATCGAATGTATGCTGACGGGAGAAATGCATAGGCATGCCTCTATCTGAAGGTATGTTACATGACAAGACCGGCATTATCAGTTCACGTACGGCATCGATGTTTTCTGGCGTCGGCCACGATTGAATTCGTTGTACCAATTTTTCACAGTGCTATAGAATGGTGCTTCATAGCCATATAAAGATTTTACTTCATCGATGCACTCTTGTCGTGATAATCCACGTCGAAAGTTGTGAAAAATGATCGCACGAAAATGTTCACGAGTTAATTCCATTTTTTGGCCGAGATGAATTTTTAAATTCCCTGTAAATAAAACAATTCACGATTAAATGACAAAACGTTCTAAGTAATGTTATGCTAAAAAATGTCAAACTTTCCAATGGAAATGTCAGATTGCACCTGGCAACACTTAGTGTTGTCCTAGGCCAGAATATATACAGCAGCCCTCGTATTGCCTATTACGAGTATAACAAGTGTAGAGAAAATAGAATAAAGCGTTGGCATGCTTGTTATGGCAGAAGTATACTTTGAAGATGAAAAAAAATGTATTAAAACTATGTGTAAATGTAGTTTTTTTTAATCAGTCTGTGTCAAATTCGTTAGGATGATAGTTCCAATAACACGTGAGATTTCTCATTTTATCAATATTGCAGTATTCAAAATAAATATGCCATCATTTTTATTAATTTGTGGTGGCAACATTTCTCAAATGGGTATGATCAAAGAGGTCATACTATAATATTTTCGAAGCAAAATGAAACATGTGACAGTCCTCCTTAAAATATTTCCAAATTTAACCATTTTAAACGACTTTAGTTTAATACCAAAATTTTTCTACCAAAAATGTGTACTAAATATGTAAATAAAAACAACAACAACTATACAAATTCCAAAAATTTTTGTTATAATTTAGAAATTTAAAAAACTTTAAAAATTTATTTTTTCATAATTCGATTGTTTAGGTATTTAAAAATTCGAAAAAGTTAGAAAATTAGTGAAAAATCTACATTTACTTTAAGTAGCCACCATGTTATGAACAAAAAATTGTTTTCAGTTTTCCAAACAAAAATATTTCGTTTCTAAGGCTCTTTCAATCTCTTCAGTTTACTTTTTTTATTTACCTTATTTATTATTATTTAGTCTTTTGGCATAATAATTGTTGTTGATGGCAATTTTATTAAGAAGCCAGCAACACTATTCAAATATATATTTCAAATATTAATTAACTCTTAGACTACAAAACTTCAAAAATAAAATAAAACTATTATTATATATTTTACTGCTTTAAAACTAACTGTATTCCGATTAGTTGATGTTTTTTTTTGTCTTACTATACGTCTATAATGAAAATGGGCATCTTTGTGTATGATTTCTATGAATGAGTGTGTGCGTACATGCACATATGGTTGGATAAGGACTGACACTGACTTTAAGCTTCCTGTCCTTGTGGGCTTACATACACACAACATCTGCATTGGGCATTTTGTGTTTGCGGCAGAGGTACCACATGCAGTTATCCTTTTTAAGTTGGCCTTTCCCTGTGCTAGCTTTAAACTGTGTTTGCTGTAATATATTTATACATTTCCACATATAGATATCTTTACATATTCCAATATATATTAATTAGTATGCACCATGAACGTTTGTCTTTTCCCAGTGGGTAAGGCAGCAGTTTTTATTCGTAAAGTGCTAGCTGAAAGATTATTCAAAATTTAATACCAAAATTGCTGCTACCACAAATAGTCTTTTCCATATTTTTAAAGAGTCTTCTGACAGATATAATCACCGACAGATATATATATTGCTATTGTTTTACTAACTACATATTTTTCCAATCCTCAAATCACTTAAAAAGTCATGTTTTGTAATCTTGTTTAGCTCCTCCTTGACACTTGTGTGGTTTTTGGCCAAATATTCGTGGTGCATGAGCAGAGACTTTTCGATGCTGCAAAAGCCAATATTTGTTCTTCCACAAATACGTGCGTTTCTGGAAGAATGCTTCGCGCAAATTGGGATAACTTGCAGCATAACACTCTTTATTCGCCGTGCGATTCTTTAGCAAGTACTCATAATGCACGACGTCCCTGCAATCGAAGAAAATTTTTAGCAAAATCTTCACATCCGACTTAACTTGGCGCGCTTTTTTCGATCTTGGCTCAACGGCAGCTTCCACTTTTTTGTCACATAATGTTATGTTCACACTTCAGGTTTTCTTTAACGTCAAAACATACATACATACATTTGAGGCTCCAACAAAAATTGTGGCGAATTTTGAATTTTCGTGGGCTACATGTTTTGGGTTTTCGACTGTTTTGTTGCATTATGTTAATACTTATATCCCGTTACTATGCTGACAAGGTCGGTCATTTGGAATGCTTTGTTAATTTTTGTCACACCTGTTTTGCTTGGACGCATATTGGTTCGTTTTCGATTTTTGTTTATCTTTGCTCACTTTCGATCTATACCAGCGACACGTTGACATTGCTCAGGAGATGACGACATATCAAAACTAGCATATCTGATTCACCGTGAAATCATTTATACCTACTCATATCAGGTAAAAGAAATCAATGAAAATATATACATTGGGTCGTGCGGTTGCTTGATTATTATTCCATTGTATCAATTTTCTCAACATACTTTGGAAAGCTACAGTCCTCTGTCCTCTGTCTACAGTACTACTACGATAAAGGCAAAAATGCATCTCAAGCCGCCAATAAAATTTGTGTAGTTTATGGACCCGATACAGTTTCCATTTCCATCGCACAACGATGGTTTCAACGTTTTCGTTCTGGTGTAGAGGTGGTCGAAGATGCGCCACGCTCCGGAAGGCCTGTCGTCGAAATTTGCGATAAAATCGCTGAATTGGTCGAAAGAGACCGGCTAGTAGCATCCGCAGCATCGGTCAAGAGTTGGGCATGAGTCATCAAAAATTCATTTCAATTTCAATAAAAAAAAATTCAATAAAAATACCGCAAGACTTTTTTGACAACAAATTATAAAGAAAACTTCAGTCGAGGCTGATCGTCCTTTGATGGAGGTTTATGTGGAACATACTCTAACGTAGCGAACGTGCAAAAATGGCTTACTGCTTTAGGAGTACTGAATTGGACTTTGAGGAAAAAGAACGTCCTGGGCGGCGAAACGAGTTTGAAAATGAGGAATTGATGAAAGCATTACGAAACAAAAGAATAGGTTGCAAAATATTTCGGACTCACTCGAGTAGCCATTTCAAAGCGTTTAAAAGAAGTCGAATTCATTCAAAAGTAAGGAAGCTAAGTGGTATAAGCATTGAAGGCAAGATAAGTTGAAAAACGATTTGCTTATTATTGAGACTGGTGATGAAAAATAAATCAATTTCAAACACGAATACCAATGACTGCAAGGTAATGCTCTGTATTTGCTGCTACCAGAGAAGTGTGCAATATTATGAGCCTATAAAACCGGGTGAGAGCAATAATTGAGGAATACTACCATGCACAACTCATCAAATTGAAGTGAGCAATTGCTGAATTTTCGACTAGACACTTGAAGCCACATCTTGCTAGTAGGAACCGAAAATGTAACAGCTTCAGTTAGATAATACTTTGAGTAATACTTTTGTACATATTTTTCTTAAATATGCGTTCAAATATTGCCAAAAAATAACCGCACAAAGTTATAGACCCAATATAGGTTTATACTAACAAGCGACTCATAGCTAGCACATAATTACACTATCAAAGATATTCAAGCTAAAATAAAACCTTGTCAGATTCTTGTTAATATTATTAATCAAAATCGCTTGCAATATCAGATTTTTTGGTTGTATCCTATTGTATCGATTAATCAAATCGTAAACCATTTGATTTTCACAACGATTTTACAAAAAAAAACATTATCACAGTAATACTTAATAGATCAAACTCGTTTAATATAGTAAAACACTTGATTTATGGTAATTGAAACAACCATTTTATCGATTAATCAATATTTATGTTATGTTTTCAGTAATTAAAACGAAATCTCTTTCTTTTAGTAATATAATTTGGTAATATAATATAATAATTTGTAATTAATACCGCAAGAACTGCAGAACTGACAACTATAGCATATTTCAGGCTAAATACATCTGAATATTGTGTTAAGGAAAAATTAATTTTTTTGGTCTTTTTCCTAACAGTGTATAGTGTTTCTTACTCTCCTTTCGTTTTATGTTTATTTCAAAGGGATTCGAGGAAGATATCGGGCATAATTTCTAACCAAATACATCTTGAACTTACCACTAAAGGGTTTTACAATTTGGAATCCCACATCTTACAAAGGTTTGACTTTCGGCTACCGCTTTTAAAGTGAATGAAAATATAAAGCCACACACTAATTTCACAACAACAAATGTGAACTTGACGGGTCGTATGTATGTGTGTAAATAGTTACGAATTGCTCTTCATTCACAATTCAAACGTAATTTTATTGTCTTTTAGAACGCCAGATTTTTAACATACAAACATGCAGCCATTCATACATATTTACATAGATTCCTACAAACATAAGCTATCATCAAAAGAATACACTAGTGTTTTAGACTTCCATGTCGCTAGCAAACGGCATTCAGCTGCCGGTTACACTCGAGCTCGTACACACTCGCATGCAGACAATCTAACCCGTTTTGCCTAGCTACAATGGAGGCTGAGCTGTCTCTTAGCACATGCAGCCATTTTTTCTTTGTTTTTCGAAAAGTACTTGCTTTAGTCCCTACGGATAATCGTTAACATGTACCGCACTACCGCAAGCAGACAGACACGCATACATGCACATTATGTTCGTTTGTCAGCTGTTTCATATACTTATCTCTCGCTTATACTGCAGTTTCATTGCTCGCACATGATCCCATTTTCGGTTGGTACTTGCCAAACGACATGCAGAGGTCTTTTCCATGCTTTAGTATTGCCGTTTTAGACAACCAAAAATATTCCAAAAAGTCTACCACCTGTCATTCAATGCGTAAATGGTTCGACCACAATCACATTTACCAGCTCAATGAGGGAAACTAAAATTGTATGTGCATCGTCACACAGTGGTGTAAAGTTAATAATATTATAATACCACACTAATTGAAGTTTATATTTATATAAAGAGTTCTTCAAATATTCAGACAGTACCTGAAGCAGCATGAAATACTTAGTAAGCTGCACAGAGGATTTATTTGCCAAATTAAAAAAATTAAAAGTTACCAAAAAGAAAAACATATTTTGGGAGAGAAATTAAGTTAAAACCTTCTAAAATCGAAAGGCTTATAGCCTTGACAGACGGCAGCGTTAATCCGGATTAACTGCGCACTTAATCAGATCCAAATTTGTAGGTGACAGACGGCAGCTATGCGAGTTTGAAACTCTCATAAACAGCTCATTGTCCTTTTTATAATATTTTCAATGAAAATTGATAGAAGATAAACATTACGGTTGTTAAGCCGACCAATTTTTACCAAACTATTTTTTATTACAAAAGCATATCAACACATTATTTTTAAAACTGCGTCATAACATAGAAGTTGTATTGATATTATATTGAGAATTTGATAAACAGCTGCCAGGGTTGCTTGTATTTCATTCACAATAGATGAAAATTGGTCATTTTTAACAATGTTGCCAACGAAAATCTCACAAACTCCCTAAAATTTTGAGAGTTATTTTCGGATTCAGCAACGGAGTTAGCTGTGGTAACTCCTGAATTAATCCCGAAAAATGCAATTAATCTGGTTTAACGCTGCCGTCTGTCAATGCTATTAGTCTTATTAGGCCAATCAGTTCATATTAAAACGAGTTTTTCTCAAAACCACATTTTTTGAAATTTATATCAGTGATTATGTGGAGACAAATGATATGATCAGTATACATTTTCTTACTAGCTCTGCATATATTTAGTTCTCTCAATGATGTAACAGTTTTTTGAACTAATGAAGTATTGAATTTCGACAAAATATACCACAATTTTGGACAAAATTCAACTCTTTTGTAAAAAACGTCGAAACTTTTCCGATTTTGGTTCCTCTCGACCGCAGGCATTTGTACGGAAACTATTTTCTGGATTATGTAATTTTTTAGATTTCATCCACGGAATCACTGCAACAGCAGAGAACATTTTTAGCGCCGTCATAGATCGCGTTTAACTCGAGAAATCCTTAAATTTTTTCTTAAAATATAATATATATTTACATGCAGAACGACGTATATAAAGTTTGCGACGATATCTGTAACTCCCAAATGAAGCCGAGATAGATATATAAATCATCAACGTGACGAGCTGAGTAGACTTAGTTATGTCCGTCTGTCCATCCATCCGTCTGGCTGCAAACCGTCGGTATGCAAACTAGTCCTTCAGTTTTTGAGATATCGATCTGACAAATCATTTGTCGAAACAACTGATATCGGACCACTATAGCATATAGCTGTCATAAAAACTGAATAATTGGAATAAAGCGATGGTATGAAAAGTTGTTTTTCATTTAACAAGTTATCTCCAAGGAATTGGCATAATTTATTATTTAAGGCAATGATGCAATCTCCACAGAAATTGTTCAGATCGAAGGGTATTATAGCTTCAGTGCAAATATGTGTAAATATATATTATTTTATAATTTTAAAACAATTGACAAATATAGTTTTTTTATTTAAAAATTCTACTTTTTTCTTTTGTTTTCAGGCTGTAACAGTAGGTGTGTCCCTTAAAAACCGACAAAGAACAGGAATGAAAAAACTCAATCTCCGCCATCAATCAGAGCAACTGATGTATAATAATTGTATAGTGGTTTCGAACTATAATTATAATTTTAACATAATAGAAAAACGAAATGAAATCAGTCCTTAAAGCCAAGTTAGAATCAGACTTGTGTATAAAATGTTACGGTGGAGATAGTAGTAAGCAATGATAACAGTTGGAGTCTTCCAGACAAAGTCTACGCATTTGTCGTAAATTTCAGATACAGATCTCAGATGACAGTATTATTATTAAATTTCTGATGCAGATCTCAGATTACAGTATTACAGATAACTTCAAGAGTACGACTTCCGTACCGACTTTAAGGAAATAGTAACCGAAATTTTCTTACTCATTCTATTCGTTTCGAAATGGTGTTTTCGGTACTGAGGATCCGCAACAGGTTATTGTAGGTTTAAGATGTTTCGTATTTGAGATCTTCCTTCTCATTAAATCAAAATTTCTGAAACATATCTTCAATACTGGATCAAATTTATAGCAATCACTCATTAAGCATGTTGTTGTTGTTGTTAAGTACCCTGAATTCCCAAAAAAAAATTTTGAGTAATACAACCTACTGAGATTTCATCTAAGTTCATTGGAGCTTTTGGCTGTTGTGAGGTACCTAACATAAGCCAATCTATTGGAATTAATTAATACTGATTCCAAAATTGAAAATACAAGGTGCGTTCCAAAGTAAACGACTTTTTGAATCTGTCGACTGGTGCGTTAGAATCTGCTATCTTTATCGATTCCAGTGAGAATTTCATGACATTTCATCGATTGAAAGTGAAGTTATTGCGTTTTAAGTGTCAGTATGTTTGTGTTATCGGTGCCAAAAAGAGCTTCGAACAAAGAGCCAACACAACCTTTACCGAAACGTTTCAATTGATGAAACAAGTTTATGGCGACGATTGCCTATCCCGTAGCAGACTGCACGAGTGGTTTCAACATTTTCAAAGTGGTCGTGAGGACATAAACGACGATCAACAAGTGGGCCAATCAAAATCAGTGATCACCGGAAATTCCATCGAAACTGTGCGTGAGTTCATCAAAAATCAGCAGAAATCATCGTTGAAATTCATGCAAATGGAATTGAACATCTCCAAAACATCGATTCATCGCATTTTGACCGAACATTTGGGCTTACGAAAGGTGTGTGCACGGTTTGTTCCGCACAAATTGACTGACGACCAAAAATTGTTCAGAATCCAACATTCGAAGGACGATTATTTGACCAAAAATCACATTTTAACCATTAACCACTCCCCGTATTCTGATATGGCAAATTTGCCCATGAAAGGAAAGCGTTGTGCAGACGTAGAGGCAATTCAAAAGGTTTGCAGCGGCATACTAGCGGCCATACCGGCCAACGAGCTAAAACACTCGTTCGACATGCTTCTGGACCGTGCAAAAAGCTGTATTGAAGCAGAAGAAGAATATTTTGAATAAAACCAATTTATCTTGCAAAAAAAAAAACAATTTGTTCCGTTTTTTTAATCCTGTTTAAGTTGGAACGCATCTTGTAGAATATTTTTTGCAGACTTAGGAATAATGAGAGCTTAATGTCCATAGTTCACTAGACATCTTTTCTTTTTGTCCTTCTCAGTCCAATACAGGGCCTCCAATAACGACTTGACATTAGACCTCAGCTGTTTCATATGAATATTGGAAAACGCCAAAGCTCTACAGATTTTCCTGAAATATCTTTTTAATTCATTTTCGCCCAATATTACGCCACGGTATACAGTATCCATTTCAATGAGTTCACCACCATTACACATATGGGTATTGGAATATGCTTAGATTAAGTGGCCGTTTGTAGCGATTTTAGGTGCACCAAAATTGTTCATCAACCATTTCAACAACAATGTAACCACGGCTAAGCTAGTTTAAGCTTAAAACGCTTACGCATATGTAGGTATGCATATGCGCAAGTTCCTATGTGTGCTGTGGAAAGGAAACTTTTCTCCCCACTGCGTGGTTTCCAATACTTTAGATGGTTTTATGTGACTCGTAGATATGGCAGCACATGCTAACCACATTAAATTGAATTATTCGGAAAAATGAAGTGTTTTTACTATTTTCGTATTTTGAAATGAACCTTATCGTGTTTAACATGACAATTTTTTAGTTAAATTTCTCTTGTAATGAGAATGAAATTTTAAATAAAACACCACGTCAATAGAAGTAAGATGCCAAGGAGAAAGATCTACCACTTAGAAGTACGGTAATAACCTGTTTTTTTGTAACTCAGCCATTAAAGAACGACGCAACAAGCTTAATATTTAATTTAAATTGTTTTACGTTGATTTGATTGCAAACACGAAGTAATTTTTATAACGACCAGGGTTTATATTATTGTCTCACTCGCGATGTGCATACCTAGCACAGTTAATAAAAGTATTGTATTATTTGATATAAAAATAAAAAATCTGTTCATTAATATTGATGTTGTTGACTTAATATCCAGTGAAAGCTTTAATGAATTTGTTTCTAACACTTTTTGATCATAGCAGAAATATGATTAAAATTATTTAAATAAAATAATTTCGTTTATCTAGTTTATATTCGCAAAATAACTCTTGCTTCGGTCGAAGACCAAATTCTACAAGTCACTCATCATCCCCGTCCTGCTATATGGTCCAGATGCATGGACGATGACAACATCTGATTAGTCGGCATTACGAGTTTTCGAGAGAATGGTTCTGCGGAAAATGTATGGCACTTTGCACATTGACAACGGCGAATACGGCAGTTGATGGAACGATGAGCTGTACGAGATATATGACGACATTGACATGGTTCAGCGAATTACCATAAGAGATAACGGCTGCGCTGGCTAGGTCATGTCGTTCGAATGGATGAAAACACTCCAGCTCTGAGAGCGTTCGACGCTGTACCCGCCGGGGAAACAGAGGAAGAGAAAAACCTCCACACCTTTGGTAAGACCTGGTGCAGAGGGGCCTGGCTACACTTCGAATCTCAAATTGCCGTCAAACAGCCTATAACCGTGTAAGCGGTGTATATGTCAATAAAGAAGAAGAAGTTAAACAAAATAAACTTAGTTTGTTCCATTAGTAATCAGGTAACTTTAGATTTAGATTAAGTTATCACACCGAAATCGGACAGGTTACTCAACATTGGTTCTTATAAATAGGTAGATTTATTTTATTTGAATTGAGTATGTAATTGCAGGTTATAGATTATGCTGACCTCCAAGGGTATTGCAAGGCAAAGTTTTTTGGGTGTTAGATTCAAGCATTTTGCAATTAATTTTCGGATATTTATGAACCACATCAGAATCAGCTATTTATAAAAGGAAGAACGGAAAATCCCTCTGCATTGGAAAGACTAAGTTCGAAAAAATCTGGTTCTATTTGGTATTTCGAATTAGCGCCAACTCATAAAGCGAAGAGACAAGGGACACGACTTTGCTTAGGCAATTACAGTTCGAAATAATAATATCTAGAAAGATAAGTTATTTACAAGATTAAATGGTGTAAGAATAAAAGATGATTCAGGTTCTTTATTCTTTAAAATTTTAACCCGTAAACAGATTTATTGAACACAACCAATTTTCATATTACAAAGTTTATATTTATTTTGAAAACTGGATTTAACGTGATGATGATAATCATTAATAAGAGGAGTACATCTTAGCATAAGCTCTATATATCTTGATGTATACACAAAATCAGATTATGGATAATGATGTTCAGGTCCCCAACCTCTTCAGGTCGTCTTTGAAAATTTAGCGAAGCCTTTATTCACTACAATTCTTTATAATTATATGTTAACCTTATAGTGAATAAAGGCGAGTGATCGAAAAAGCATACTTACTTTGACTTGATTTATGAAAGAAAAACTCTCTTAAAGTTGGAGTTTGCGACTGTCTATATACAATATAATACTGTGATCACCAAAGTATAACACTAGAAGTTACTCGTTGGGGAATGTTAGAAATACCTCAGTAAAGAATAAAATTGCTCCAGATTCTTCATAGTTTTTGCTGGATAACATTAGGAATATCATACAAAAATGTTCAGACCTTAGCCGTGTTTATTACAACAACTTCATATAAATCATGAAGCAAGATGAAAAGCAGAAAATTGTTTGTTTCGGTTGTATGATCAGCTTGATCTTTTTAAGAATATCTAATGAGAAATAATTCTCATGTTTATATAAATATACTAGCTGACCCGGCAGCCGTTGTCCTGCCTGAAATTATGTGTTTTGAAATGAAAAGAAAGTTGAATTTATATTGTGTTGAAAATCATTTATTTTCGATTTTTCCAAATTTTTTCAATGTAACGAAGCTTGATAAACATTATTTTTTTGTTTCTGTTTCGGTTGCTAAATATACAGAGAAGATGGTTTTCCAACTCGTGAGCACTCACGTATACCCGGCCGTCTGAAAAACATAGCATTTCCAAATTTACGCCACACACTTCTAGCGACTATCCTTGTGTCCTATTGATTCTCATCTCAAATGCAATTTTCACTGGAAACGGAATACGTTCGAACTGAAATGGCAAATCCTCAGAACTCAAAAGAATTCGTAGAATCAAGCATTCTGCCCCCTTATATTTGATAGCGCAGATTGCGGAACATAATAACGACAGATCCAATTTTGAGACGCAAGTGATACGGTGGCATACCAAGCCTCTTCAAAGAGTTTAGAAATTCCACTGGATAATTCACGGCGTCGTCTTCATTGTCAAGACGATCGATCGATTTGTATGAGCGCAAGTCTCCCGCAAATTTGACTTTGAATCTTCTAGATTAAGTGAACAACATCGGCATTTTTTGCAGCTAACATTGCGCGTGGGCTTAAGGAATCATAGTTACAATAATTTAGCCAATGTCCGAACATTCATGATGAGTGGAATGAATGAATGACAGATGGAATTGATATCGATCCACCGGAATTGATCCATTTCCAATTTTTAGACGCTGATTTGAAGGCTGATATGTCGAAATGATTATCGTGAAAAGTATGCGGACTTCATTTTCATTCCAGTGATTAACGTGTTCCAGCAATTGTAATTGCTGGCTTACTTGCAATTGACTCAAATAAAGTTAAACCGCGTACATTAATCAATAGCAACCGAAGGTAGAAGCAATCGTCGTTTTTCGGGTGGATTGTGTAAATTCGTCCTTCGTTCGCATTCCTGGATGTGCATCTACTGGTTGGCTTTGCTTTCTGCGCAACTATTTCATTGACGATGCATTCCAGGTGTAATGTCAAGGTATTTCCGAATAGAGCAATGTTCTCGCAAACGGATCACTGATGAAAGTTGAGAAAAACCTCGTCAATGACAATTTTGTTGCTGGCGGTGTTTCCACTGGCTGTACTTTATTCTCTGGGTTGAAATATACTCTTTGGTTATTTTTCAAATTAACTGCAAAACGCCTAACAGTCGGAAAATCATCGTTCATGAATTGCAAAAGTAAATATCCTACAAAGCGCTTTATTGCAGTTCACGTATCGACCGTATCGTTCAAGACCAATAATGGCCATGTTGCTTCCTTTGGTGACGTACTTACAAACGTATTTTATCGATTTGTCAACTTCAATATTCATTCTTCTAAATTGAATGCTGAATGTTCTGCCATTGTCGTCTGGTGAGCGGCGCCATCATTTCCAGTGTGCATTTCCAAAAGCACATGAGTAGTCTTTCGAGCATTTATTGTCAGACATATAAAAAGAAGTGGGATTATGGTGTCCGCAAGGTCCATGATCCTTATGTGTTTTCACCATTTGGTATTATACTGTATATTTCTCTGCATCAGGAATTTCCGCAGAAATGAGTTCATCAGTTTGATCTGGTGTAACCACCATCCACCATCCAAAGAAGAATGTGTGCGTGCGGCTAACTTTCCTTTGCTACTCAAAAGATTACATCCAGCATCTAAGAGCACCATATATATGTACCATATGTTGCTTCAAGATAAGGTCCATCAAACATCGCTGCTGTTGTTTGAAAAGTCGTGCTGTGACATCGTGACGATCGCTTGCTGATTGATCACGTCCTATAATTCCACATGTATGTCATCGCATCCTGGGAGTAGTCGTCCATGTGTCTTGGGCTGCCATACGTTGATGGCAAAAGGAACGCCGGCCGATATTAGATGCGACCTCTTTGTGGCTTCGTAAGAAATTTCAATCTGTAATTGATCACTTTATGTGAAACATAACGTTTTCACTGAATAATTTTCACAATTTTTCTTTTGAATAGCCGGAATAAAAAGCATGCGACCGAAATTGAATTATTCAAATATTTGACAAATAAAATATTGAAAAACAAAACAAACAAAAATTGAAAAAAATTTGTATGGAAAAATGTTACTTTTGGGAATTTTCCAATTTCCTTAACATTTAGGAGGATGAAAATAGATGTTGTCCGATTCTCCACCCTAGCCGATATGCACGCTAAGATTCACGAAAATCGGTCGAGCGGTTTCAGAGGAGNTCAATAACGTACACCGTGACACGAGAATTTTATATGTACATATTACATACATATATTAGATTAGAATTTGAAACTAGAGCATAATGCTTTATAAATCTTCCGCAGAACCTTTCTCACGAAAACTCGTAGCGCGACTCATCAGATGTTGTCATCGTCCTTGCCTCTGCACCATATAGCACCATATAGCAGTACGGGAATAATGAGGGACTTTTAGAGTTTGCTTTTTGTTCGTCGAGAGAGGACTTTACTTCTCAATCTCTTACTCAGTCCGAAGTAGCACCTGTTGGCAAGAGTTACTCTGCGCTGGATTTCGAGGTTGACATTGTTGATGGTATTAATGGTGGTTCCACGGTAGACGAAATAATCTACGACTTCGAAGTTATTACTGTCAACAGTGACGTGGGAGTCAAGTCGCGAGTGCGGCGACTGTTTGTTTGATGACGGGAGATATTTCGTATTGCCCTTGTTCATTGCTTCGCTTCCTGACATATTAGTTTTTCGGGAATACCAAATTCAGACATCGCGGCTTACAAGCAAATCCTTTTCATGCTGTCAAAAGAACTTTTGAAATCAACGAAGAGGTGGTGTGTGTCGATGTTCTTTTCACGGGTCTTTTTCAAGTTTTGGCGCATGATGAATATCTGATCAGTTGTTGATTTTCCAGGTCTAAAGCCACACTGATAAAGTCCAATCAATTTGTTGACGGTGGGCTTTAATCTTTCACAATACGCTCGATGGAACCTTATTTGCAATGTTGAGTCTGTGGTCTCCCTTTTTGTGGATTAGGCAGAGCACACTTAAATTCTAATCGTCGGATATGCTTTCGTCCGACCATATTCCACAAAGAAGCTGATACATGCTCCTTATCAATTGTTCGCCGCCGTATTTCAATAGCTCGCCCAGCAATCCATGGGCGCCCGCCGCTTTGTTGTTCTTCAGTGGAACATCTGCTCCATCGTCTTCGATTGGGGAATTGGGTACACTATCTCCTGGTGTTATGCTTTCACTGCCATTCAGAAGAAGAAGTGTTCAACGAGGCTGATGTGTTTAGTTCGGTAGCTTCTCGTAAACGAATCAAAATTTGTGGCTTTATAGAATTTAAATCAAATAAACAATTGTCCATATACGAGTAATACCTTTTATTTTTTTGCATAAATAATCTACACGATGTTTGTATAATACATATTTGCATTTTGTTAATTTATTAAAATAGCTTAAGTCTACTTAAGTTAATCCGAACTTTTTTAGTTATTTGTGCGATTCTCGAGATAAGACACATTTCTTGAAATATTAACTACAAAGCAGTTGTTTCAAATGATCTGATATTTGCTAAAAGCCAAAATCTCCAATTTCTCCAAAATCAACTTAAGCTGCTTTCATATATAGATACAGTTATATATAGCTATCGAATATACCGATTCACAAATTCAGTTGAATGTGCGTTCGTTCGAAAATAGTATTTTTTCTGGTGCTGACAGTAACACATTGAATGCGACAGGGGATTTCTGCAGCCGGCCAGCGTATGCAAACAAATTTGTAAAGCGGGAGAGACAACAATCACGCACAAACGCAATATGTAACAGTAACAAAACTTCACAGAATTTTCGGCGGCCAAATAGATATATACTGTAGATTTGTATGGAGATGTGTATGTATGAATTGAAAAGCTATGTGTTTTGCATTGACGTGGATGTGAGTGTGATGAAACAAAAGTGGAAATATCAAAGCAGCTGTTTGGCAGCTGCATCAGAACAACATAAACAACAAATCTAAAAATGCCAACAACAAGATTTGCACTCACTTACCACATAGTAAGTGCAGTTTAAAGCAAAATCGACAGCAACAACCGCAGATTAAATTGCCACTGCGCATCAGCGTCAAAAAATCACAACGCTCGACGTATTTCGTGTGCTGTATAAACGCATGAATGGAAATTTTAGCATTTTCAGACATTTACCCCAAATGCGGTGGCGCTGCGCCAATGTGGCCAATGTGACGCGCATGGCTGGCGGAAATGTTGCAATTGCACTATTTCAACATGTCATTCGTGTAACGGAAGTAATGGCGTCCTTAGCGGATGTAGCCGAAAAAAATGGCCGAAAGCACTTTTGTTTCAGATTTTCGCCATTATTTGTTTGTTTTTTTTATTTTTCATCTGGTTTCAGTGCAGTTTATTTGACTTGAAAATTGCAAATTTTCGTTTCGCATTGATACATTGCCGATTTGGATCAATACGCACTATGTACGTGTTTGGTATGAATGTGTACGTTGCGTATCCGACATGTTGGTTGCATTGAGAAAACACAGGTTTTTTGATTTGAAGAAAACTTCTCAAACTACAATTTAAAAATTTTTTGCATAGTTTTATTAGTATATCTTTATAACCCAACATTATAATTGAGCCACTCTTTTTAAGGACAGGATAATGTTTAATACGCATCACTTTCAGTTCAATTATCTGCTTAAATTCTATTTTCAATGGTTTACAATCATATTTGGTATTTTATTACCTCCTCTATAAGTCAGCTAATCACTTAGTTTTTATATCTGTGATATTTATCTTAAAGTCATTGTGACTGACATAACTCTATACTCATGATAAGAATGCTGTGGGAAGGCACACTCCGATTTCCGTTCTTTTTATTGCCGAAAACATAATTTTCATAAAATACTCTCGATTAATTAAATTTCGATAGATTCTATATAGACCAGAGCCGCTCAAAATAATGCGCAATTTATTTACCAACGCATACAAACACACTTTTGATATCTGCTAGCGTATGATTGTGTGCGTGCGCTTGCTTAGTACACTGAGTGAAATTGTGCTATTTGTTTATTTTGTTATTAAAAATTTAGAAAAAATTAAAAATTATGGTTTTTGATTAAAAAAGCAATTAAGAACAACAAAAACAGCAAATACGTTTGTTAATTTTTTTAACTTTCCATGATTTTTTCCATATCGACTTCAAGATCGTAAGTTTTGATTCTCATTAAGTCCTCTATATGCTTATTTGAAACTGAATTCCTGTATTTCGAGTGTATTTTTGACGCTGGCAGAATTAGCGTCATAGCGTGCATGTTTCGACTGCATTTGCTTGCCTATTACTCGGAGTATATAGGCATGAATTATTTTGAGCGGCTCTGATATAGACATACACATATGAGACATAAGCTTTACTAAAGGGACGGATATTTAACATACAGTTGAACTTTTTCGATTCACCATAATCCATAAAAAAAAAGTTCGAGTTATAGAGACTTCGATTTATGGAAGAAAAAGTATGTGAAATTTGACTTCTATTGCCAATTCAAGAGTTAGAGTTATAAAGAGTTTCGTGTTATAAAGTTCGAGTTATGGAAGTTCAGCTGAATTAGATATATGAGACAAAAGTACATTAGCTGACGGCGCGAGGATCAAGGGTACAAAGTCAACTGGAAAGTCGAAAATGACAGGACTGAACGGAAATTGGAAAATTTTTTAAATTAGGTATATGGAGGGCAGGTAAAGTATTGACACAAGTTCACCTTATTAACGGTAAAAGACGATCTTTGAGTGTCATCAATATACCCGATATTTTCATGAAGAAGTCAGCCATATTCACTGTGGTCTACATGTTCGGTACCAAAAGTCTTGAAAAATTATTTCAATTTCGATTCGAACGTAAGACGGTATGACTTAAAGTCTATTTGTACCATTTGTGCAAAGTTTTGTTCCAATAACTCCATTTGTTCTTGAATTGTGTCTTGTAGAGGGAAAGAATCAGTTCGATTTTATAATTGTGTTATGTGAAAAGTATGCCTTGTTGTAGTTCTATTTTTCTAAAACCATATCTTTATTATCACTCGAAAGAATATTATTTGCCATTTATTTTTTTAAAGATTCTTTCTTTCAACTATTGGGCGCGACTAAGTTTCACATGGTCCATCTATAATTTTTCGATGACTCATTCGAGCATTTCGACTGATAACTGGCGAATGACACGTCTTATGTTTTGCTCCATAGCCTGAATCGAAGTGCGATTGTTCGCATAGACCTTAGACTTTACATATACCCACTGCAAGTCTAACGGTGTGATATCATACGATCTTGGTTAACAATCAACCGGCCAAAACATGAAATTATCTGTTTACCGAAATGTTCTCTCAATAAATCCAAAGATTGTTGCAATTTGTTTGAAGTGGCGCCGTCCTGTTGAAATGAAATGTCAACAAGATCACGAGCATCAATTTCAGGCTTCAAATAGTTGGTAATCATGCCGCGATAACGGTCGCCATTGACGGTTACATTCTCTCCACCGATTCCACCGGCCCCCAAACCAAAACAAACCGTTGATTTTTTGGATAAAATGGCAGCTCTTGAATCCCTTTAGGTTGCTTTCGTCCCATATGCGTCAATTTTCTTTGTTTACATACCCTTTGAGCCAGAAAGGGTCTTAACGCTGAACAAAATTTTTCTTGAAAACGTCGGATCTTATTGAAACTTTTCAAGCGCCCATAGAGCGATGTCGCTTGGGAAGGTCGAGCAGTTCAGTTCTTGCACAAGCGTTAGTCCGAGGTGCTGCGTCGAATCGACTCTCCACGGTCTTCGTGTACACTCTCAGCTACGCCTCCTATATTCTCTTCACTGCGTGCTGGGTCTCAAGATGGGCGAAACTGTTGCGGATAGTATGCTCAGTAGGCCGATTATGTTGACCATAAGTTCGCGAAACACATTCTTTACAGAACGTGAATTTTCGTAATAAAGTTAAACAATTTGTAAATCTTTCCATGATAAAATGCCAAACAATACTGAACAAAACTAACATGACAGCTTGACACGACTCACGTGTTAGCTGTCAACTCTACTAGGATCACCCATTATAACATCTTTTATTCCCCCGATTCACTGAAAACACTATTTATTCTGTTCTCTACTTTATTGGTATCCCATTTTTTCTTTTCCACCAAATTTAAATAAACAGCATTTCTATTATTTGTGAAACAGTTTTTTCCGTTAATAATAACACACCAAAACTAAAGCAGATTCGCTTGTCAATTCAATCAACTTTGCTTATTGCATGCAAATATAAATGCAACGGATGTTGCAAACACTTTACCCGTTGACACATATGCGCGCTGTTGCAACAAAAATAAATATTGTATCAAACGTTTGACAAGTTGCGAATGACATTTTCGAAAATTTTTAACGCAACACCAACCGACATGAACACAAAACACATCTTACCCACTGAGCAGAGTGCAAAGATGTCACAACACACGCATACTAGTATATATGTATGTATATACGCTAACAATTGTGGCGACTGCTTTGTGGCGCGATTGGATGACTGAAAATCTCGAAACCTCAGACATGTTTCATACTTACGATTGTACATATACACACTTATATACATATGTATATCTAAGTGAAGATATGTATAAGTTATGTCACAATTCATTTGTAGTGTTTGTCCACATTCATCTATTATACATATGTATACAGTAGTATGCATGCAATTTTACTACTGCAAGTGCCATGCAACAGCTGCAAGATCGATTACTTTTTCAATTTTACAACAAAAATATTTATAAGAAAGTATGTGGCAAGTATAACCGCATATATTTGGTGCGAAATACATTTATATAAATATATATACTTACATATGCATATATACATGCATGTGTGTGACGTATATTTATTTGCTTTCCTTGCCACATTTGTCGCCAACCAGCTTGAACTACGTCTACGCAAATATCATCCATCAAAGACGCCAACACACAGTAGATCAACGGCACTGACTTGGCAATTGCCAACTTGCAACAACTGAAAGCCGCAATCGCGTTGCAACAGACAGTCAGCGAAGCGCGCGAAAGCTGAAAGAAAATGCTACTTACACATATGTACAGAGAAATGTGGATTTAAGCTTAAATGGATGGGTTTGAGTGTTGACTCGTTTGTATGTGTGTCAAAAAGTCCTGACATCTATGGCCCTAATTGCAGGTATCCCAGTAACCGTGAGCTAAACTGCCATATATGTTTATAGATACATACGTACAGACATATATACAGCTAAGCTTGTAAGTGTGTGTGGGTGTGTCATGCGTGTTCCGCCAAGCATTGGCAAAATAAGCTGGCATTTATATGGTTTACTGTGCAACCTTTACTCTTGTCAACTTTTCTGCTACTTTTCACACATACTTTTTGCCTCGCAACATGTTGCAACATAGTAAAATAGTTTTGTTCACCAAACGGTCGCTTGTAACAACTAAAACTAATCGAAATAGGCATAGAGTTATATATGTACATAAATGATTCGGATAATGAAACGAGTTGAAAGCCATGTGACCGCTTGTTCGTCCGTCCGCCTGTGGAAGCGATAGCTTGAGTATAAAAGGAGATATCGTAAAAGAATTGTCAACACTTGTTGCTTAACCGAATCGGACTATGGTATTGTTTATGTACATAATCAGATTATTGCCACGCCCACAAATGTTCATTAAACAAAAACCTATAAATTGGCGCAGCGAAGCTCCAAATTAAGAACCAAAGCTGAAATTTGTTTCAGGAGGAGCACCTATAGACTGAAAATGTTTTAAAAATGTCACTCAGAACAAATCCTTAACCACTCCCCCTCCAACGGTTTGTTGAAAATTACTTAAAGTGTGATAACGCACTAACTAAATATGCTAAAAGCATTTAATTTTTCAATCAAGATGGTATAATATAGTCGGTATAAAAACTGGCCTATGGCCGCGGCAAAACCTTTAAATAAGTTAAATGAATTCTTCGTCTCAGGAACTAATCGATCTATTTTAACCAAATTCGCCCTATAACACTACCCTAACTAATTACTATTTTTTATCTTACGATGCAAAAATGGGAGAAAGCGGACGTTGCTGCAACAAATTTTACGCTCAATATGTCTGTGAGTGTGTGAGTTATATTCATAAAATTGCGCAAATACCAAACTCCAGTATAACTAAGTAATATCAAAACTTAATGAAATCAGTTGAGATCTTCCCCAGCCTCAATATACTCTACAGTGATTTCCGATTTTTTAGCTTACTTCCTTGTTCGGTTACACCTGAAGTTAACCCTTCCTTACTTGTTTTATTTTGTATACGATTTTTCATTCGTGTGTATTTCTATATGCTTCTTCCTCTTCTTTTTTGCACATGTTAAGTTTTGATGCTACTTTATGTCTGAATAAATCACGTTTGACCCCAATTTTTCCTCACATTTCCCATTTACAGCACAAGCTCAAATACACATACAAAGTACATACATTCCAGTAGAGGTGACTTAATAAGTTTACTTCTATACATATGTACATACAGTTAGTTATGCTATATTTGTGCATTAAATCCATGCAACATGCGGAAGCGTCGTAATCTTAAACGCAGGTGTGAGCGTCTAGAGGCTACGTCGTCCGGCTGTCTGTAACTTAGGCATATCATAAGCAAACACACACGCTACAAACATATAAATATGTACATATTTATATATTTAACTCTATATGTGTATTTTTCACTTTAAGCGCTTGTGTGTTTATAATATATACAACAACAACACTAAATATATCTCAATTTATGATGTACGAACTACGTCCAGCGTAAGCTTAGCCCTGCTTTTCACACACACACACCCATACACAAGCCTGAACACTCAACCAAACACTCACATGAGCCTCTACTAGCTCACTCAGCCAGCTCCCTTCGCTCACGTTTATTGCATTTTATTTGCTTCGGTTTTCTGTTTGCTTGCTGCTTTTGATTTCATTTCGACATGCTCAAGCGTGGCTACTTGAATTTTCTTTCGAAATGTGAGCAAAGCACCTATTTGCAATGTGATTCCGTATTTTCCTTATTTCAATTTGAAAAATTCTCTGCCAATAGCGAAGATTAGCAAAAAAAAACAACTATAAAAATCGTGAATCAAGAAAATATTTTTAACCAGCTTTGCTTCATAAAACATGTGAGATTTCAATCAAATAGAATAAATAGTGCGTGCGAAGCTTTGCCTAGCCTTTAGCACAGATGTGCAGTGGTTTGGTATTTAAAATTAATTTATGTTAGTTTTGGTTATTCACAAAGTGTAGTGTCTTTAATATTTCCTTAAAAGACGTACTTCACCGTGCAACTAATCACGAAATTGAAGAAAAACTATTTTGTTGAGTTTACTAATCGTTTACCATCTTTATTTTATTAAATATGAGAAATCAATTTGCCGTTTCTAACTCGCAAATTTAAGGCCTTTAAAAATTGTGTAAAAAGGCGATAATATTATCATCTTACAATATTCTGCATTTTATAGTGTTTTGGTTATGGCAGTTGCTTGTCGTTTCTTCATTTCTCTATTCGCTCCTTTTTTACTGTGCCCTCTTGCCAAAAATTAAAAAAAAAAAAAAACAATTAAGAAAGGGCTAAGTTCGGGTGCAACCGAACATTTTTTAATCTTGCGACTTGGTGTAATCTAACCCAGAGAAATACCTAACGATGTAAAACGTCAATCAGAGGATCGGAAACTAAGAAATTTTATATTTAGCCGGATGTTCAAAAATCCTGGCTATGGTCATATGGGGGCTAGGTGAAGTTTTCGCCCAATTGTATTCATTTTAGGCACAATGATATACTATTGAGTCAAATACCTTCTGAAATTTTCATTGAAATAACTCAAATATTGGCCGATATATCCAGTATAAAATCACCAGGTAGTTCGAAAGCCTTTATATTAAGTCTATAGGGGCTCAGGGAAGTATTGACCCGATTAAACACATTTTTGATACACAGAATAACCACTGCAGGAAAAGGATTCTAGAAAGTGAAAGAATCTATTGGAATCTAAAATTGTGTTATATGGGAAGTGGGCGTGGTTGTAGACTGATCCATTTTCGCACTGTGATATATAAATATAATAGGAATGTTACGTACCAGATTTTGTCGAAATCGGTCAGTCAGGTCCCGAGATATGGGATTTCACCAAAAAGTGGGACGTACCACGCCCATCATCCAATTTTCACTCGGGCTTCTATAAAGTCCTCTCCTACCCTCTCGGAGATAAATCTAAATATCTATGGTATATTTAGTTATTGATTTATTGCGCTTTTAGTCGTTTTTAACAGTACCATTATATGGGGAGTGAGCGCGGTTATTCTCCGATTTTATTCATTTTCACACCGTGTGTAGAAGTTCTTATAATATTTGTGTCAAGCGATTTTGGTTTTTGTGGCTTAAGTGGTTTAAGAGATATATTCATAAAACTTATTAGAGGGCGGGGCCACGCCCACTTTTTGGAAAAAGTTTGCCCACAGGTGGCCCTTGCTACTGCGTTCCTCTGTACCAAATTAAAGCTTTATATCTAAATTTAGTGCTTATTTATGGCACTTTTTATGCCCAAGGGCCTTAATCGGTTGATGGCGGTTTGTGGCCGTGGTAGTGATCCCATTTTCTCCATCTACGAGCATTTGTACTAAGGAACCTACATACCAAGTTTCACCGTGATATCTCAATTTTTACTCAAGTTACACCTTGAACGGACGGACAGACAGACAGTTAACCGGAATCCAACTTTTCTCGTCCCCTTAATCATTTGTATATATATAACCCTATATTTATCTCGCTTAGTTTTAGGTGATACGTACAACCATGAGGTGAACAAAACTATAATACTCTGAAGCAACTGGTTGCCAGTGTATAAAAATACCAAATTATTAGAGAGTACATGAAAGCCTATTTCTATTCTTTATTTTATTTCATGTAGGTTATTCATAAATGTCTGTATATTCGATTGATGTTAATTGCTTGTTCGAGTCACCGTACTTCAAGTTATCTCATTGTTTACTGATGTGGTAAGTTTCAGAAATATTTTTATAATCTCGTTTTCTAGGTTCGCCACAGTAAATTTTACAGTAACCAAAGCATACCCGATCTAATTAAAAATGGCCTAAGTTTTGCGATTTTACCAAATTGAACCCGCCTCGTTTTGCAGCTTTTAATTTGCAAAGAATTTAAGGGTTAAGATTAGATTATTACATGAGGATTGCATCGCGTCCTTAGATTTATCGTGCTCTCTCCTAAATCACAAAGACTCACATAGCCCCAAAATATTGATAAAGTCCAATTTTCTGCTGGATGTTAGTGAAGCGATGCGATCCCTATTCGGAAATATGAATCCAAGGGCCTTAATCCTGCGGCTACAGAATGCTGTGCAGTCGATTAGCAGGTGTTCTGGTGTTTCAGGCTCTCTGTCACAGAACCAGCAGTTTACGAAAGAAGATAAGCCCATGTTGTGTAAATGCTTATTGAGCTTGCAGTGGCCGGTGTAAAATGCGACTAGTGGCCTGAGTTTATCCCAAGGGAGGTTTATTGCATATTTAAACCTGCTGAGATTGTACCCCACATTAGCAACTTGGCATGTCGCATGTCATGCAGTTGTTGCCAATGACTTTTCTTGCCTACTCCTTCTTCCTTGCGGAGCAACTACTTTATGGTATGGGGACCCACTCCCATGAAGGGTTCACGTCTTACCATGTTAGTGGAAGCTGCGGAGCGGGCGTGCTCGTCAACCAGTTCGTTACCGGCTATACATCTGTGACCGGGCAGAGATAATGCTGTCCCTTGGGAGAAGGGCCAATGGTTTAGTGCCACTTATCTCTTTCATCCTCTGGGAGATTACTTTATCTTTGCCGCACCCCTCTGACGTCATTTGCAGAAGTGTGTGCTTGGCTACCTGACCGATCACTAAATGAAGCGGTGTGCGTTCAAGAATGACTTCAAATGCTGCCGTCGGACAAGTGCGCATTACACCAGTCATGCAGACACAAGCTAGTCGTTGCAACTCCGATAGTTGGAGCCCTATCGAAGTCTCCGAAGCTTTTGAGGCGAGGCCTCCGCCCCATACGTCATTATCGGTCGATTACAGACCAACATGCTGCTTCCACCGTAAAGTGGAATCCAGCGTGTAACCAAGGTATTTGACCATGTTGGTCATCTCTATATCTCTGCCCCCAAGTGTAAGGTTGATGTTCAACTCAACCCCACTACACCACCCTTTTGCTAGGCTTATTACAATATCGTCCGCGTACCCTTGGCAGCGGATGCTATTGTCAGTTAGCAATGCTAGCTGTCGTCCACGACAAGACTCCATTGCAGGGGAGATAGCAAGCCCCTTTATGGGCAGCCCTTTATTGTGCCAAGACGAATCATTGTATCTACTACTGTGGTTTCAGCAATTCTGGTGCACAGAATGGCCTCTATCCATCTGCAGCAACGGTGCTGCCACATTCCTTTTCTTCAGTGCTCTGACTACGCCTGTGAGACGCGTTGTCAAAAGCACCTTCGATGTCTACGAAGGAGCAAACCATCACTTCCCCTCTCTCCATCGAACTCTCCATCTCGAAGGTTATCTTGTACAAAACAGTATTGGTTTTTTAATGATCTACGATCTTTTCCATACTTTTTAGTAAGAAGGAAGTTAGACTAGTTGGCCTCATAGATTTAGCCAATGAATAGTCCTTCCTTCCTACTTTTGGTAAGAAGATCAACTTCGCTGTCCTCCATATTTCAGGGATGTACGCCATTACGAGACTATCCCTCATCAGCCGAACAAGGTATGGCAGTAGATCCTGCTCTCCCTGTTGTAAAAGCGCTGGAAAGATGCCGTCCACTCCCGGAGACTTGAATTTATCGAACGAAGCCATTGCCACTTGATCGAATCCGCCGTTGTGTTCGACAGGTAGACCCCGGGCCTTCCCAAATTGTTTCCGGGAAGTGTGCCCGCAGAAGCGCCGTAGCTCTATCTTTTGCGCTGGTCTTATACGTCCCGTCGCTACTTTTGCAGCCTAGCTGCTTCTGGTGTGAAAGTGACATTTTCACAGAATATCCTAAAACTTGCCTGCTTTGCAGACCTAATATCCTTATATAAGGTTAAGTTGCCCTTATATACCTCACAGACCTCCGTACGTTTCGCTTTACTAAACAGCCTCCGTATCATTTTCCTGAGATCCGAGAGTTTTCTTGACCACACAGTTGCTCCTGTTTGTGGTCGCCTTTAGGGGAGCTGCAATGATACGCGTATATGATAGACTTGTTTATCGCGGAAAACCTGCTCTCCAGTCATGGACCCGTATCACTATTATCAGTCTGCCCCTCCCCGCTCAAATTCCTACTTAGTATATTCCGGAAGGTATTCCAGTTTGCGTTTCACGGGTTACGTCAGGGGGGGAGTTGCTTGACCTCTACCTTCAGTGCTAACCTTATGATTCTGTGATCCGACAAGGAGGCCACCCTTCATTGTGAGATCAATCCGTTCACATGCTCGTTGCTCAAGGTGATGTCAGACACCTTTCTCCTGCTTAAGATTTAAATAAAGTGAGATCAGTGCGTTATAAATAATTAGTCATTAAGTTATCATCCATCTCTTCAATTAAAGATTTTGGTTGAAGTTTTGTAGATGAAACCCGTTCACCGCCAGACCACTCAGCATAAGCCGTCAAAACGAAACTGTATCCCGACAAGGGCTCAAATATTATGTGCAGAACTATTCTGTTTTGAGGGCGATAAAGCAAAATGCTGTTTCTTCATAGTTAAAAGCTGATCCATATCGAGGTTGCCTGCCTACCTTTTTAAATTAAAAACACAGAAACTTTAAATTTAATGGGGAATCATTCGAAAGAACATTCTTTGGCATTTATTTTTTGAAGATTATCTCTTTCCATTGATCCAAATTCCAGTCACTTATTCGACCATTTCGACTCGTAACTGGCGAATGACACTCGTGATGTTTTGCTCCAAGGTCTGGTCGAAGCGGAATTGTCCGCATAGACTTTATACTTTCCTTAAGCTCACAGGAAAAAGTCTAACGGTATGATATCATATGATCTTGGTGGTCAATCGACCTGCCCAAAACTTTAAATTATCTGCTCATCGAAATGTTCTATCAATAAATGCACTCACGCGTGAACTGTCATAAGGCTATTGAAAAAAGTGCCTCTACTTGGATCACCATTTACATAAATATTCTACGTTTTAAGCTTTCATATATTTCGAATACTACAGTAATTATTAGCAATACCCTTCATGTATTCATTTCATGAGCTACTAACCAAGTGAGTTCCTATCGACCAACAATTGTTTGTATCATTATTGATCTTGAAGCTAGATGCTCTCGAAGAGGAACTAATGTAGAGATTCGATCACTCGAAGAGCAACACTACGGCAATAGAGGATTATTAAGTACAGAATTTTTAAACTGATAAACTAACAGAAGATCTTCAGAAATATCAAGTTCAGAAAGTCTTGAACCGTCTTATCCTATTTTCCCTCGATCTTCTGCCGCCTATAGGTCCTATTGGCTTTATTCGTCATTGTATATGTTTAGCAAATTCATTAATTACTTGAACAGAAACTGCTTGGAGGTGAGCTATTGGCTGCAAATGACAATCCCTTAGGGAAAAGGGGTTTCGAGGTTAGATAAAATGACCACAAATACAGATACAAAATTTTCCGTTCTATAAAAATGGTCTTAGTGGCTTCTTTTCATAAAAACATTCCCTTAATATATGCTGTTACAGCTATGCATCAAATATACTGTACATATTCATATAGTACACCATGTCGTATGAGCAACACAGAATGTATAAATCAGTTGTATAAATGCTTATGCATTTGATATATATAATATGATATACATATATTTTAACTGTTAATTTTTTTAAGAAAACAATTATTTCCTTGTGGTAGAATATCACTATTTCCAAGTTAATTTACTTGCTTAATGCAAAAACTAAAAATTCCCCCGTTTATATATGGGAAAAGTAAGTAAAATGATTTAGGCATCCTTACTTTAAGGCAAAACTGAAGCTTCAGGGGGCGTTTGCAAAAATCAAATTATAACATAAACATCCTCTTATATTATGAGGTACTCGCACGCATTTCCACAATGGACTTTAAAAAGACACCAAAAATATAGCATCGTTTAGTCAGTGTAATCGGAAAAGAAAATGTTTGTTTGTGCGGTGGTGATAATTCTGCGTTAAGCGCAGACTTTTATGCAACATGGAAAGCGCGCCTGCCGAAGACTCAGAAAACAACGTTGGCAACAGTCAAAGCCCGCCAATGCCGCAATGCACTAAATACGAGGATTTTGCGTTTGTGGCGCTTAACAGCAATTTTGTTCACTTTTTCACTTCTATTATCCGATTTGGCTGGGCAAATTGTTTACGGTATTGGGTATGTATGTATATGTGGCAAAATATAGGCTTCATTGAGTACTTGGTGTTGATAACGTTTGTTGTATGCCACAGTGAGCTTTATAGTGTGCAAAAAGTACGTTCACATAATACTGAAAACGCTACATAGCGTACGTAAACGTCGCACTTGCCAATCTAAATACGCCTACTCGACGCTGAATCTGTAATAAAGTGCACACAACCGTTTGACGAATTACGCGGGTTGCTGTTCGCATGCTGGAAATTTGAGTGCGTCTGCGAGTCCTTGAAGTAGCAATCACTGCAACGCTCGACCGCTCGTTTGGTTGGTTGGCTGGTACACCGAGACTCCTCGGTTGCTGCGGTCATCCGTTAACGTGTGTGTATGCGTGCGCTGCCAAACATTTTCGTCTACGTCAGCAACTACTTTTTCTTTCTTTTTTTTTGAATTTTATGCCTACTCTTCCACTCCACCACAGATAGTGCTCAATAAAAATGACTTTTTTTGGTTTTTTTTTTATGAGAATGCATTACCCGAACACAAGATGCACTTAATACAAGTTTATGCACAAAGTGAGAAAAAGGAGGGAAGTATTGAGAGGCGTATAATGCTGTAGTGTCGAGAGATTTATTTGCCAAATGTAGTTTTCGCCAGTAAGCAATTTTTGTGGAGTATGAAACAAATTTTTAAAAAATTAACTGACTCAGTTCCATAAAAGATATTTAAATTGCGCTGAAACTAAGCGGAATATCTGAAAACTGCATAGCCGATTATTGGAACGAATTGCCAACTAACTGGAATTCCGTTCTACTCTTGCTTCCTAACGCTTGATTTAGGGAGCTATAGTTCTTGCGAGAGTTCAGCATGTTTCTATTGTATATGTGTCCTATGCCTAATTTATATATTAATATTGATCTAATAAAATCATATTTAACTTCATTCCTCATATGACTACTGAGACCCTTCAAAACACGGCAAGTAAAAGTGGGCCCGAGATTAGTCGCCGAGACTAATGACATTTTTTATATCGAACAAACTGGTTCCTCTAGCTTAAGCATGTTTATGAACAGACGAAATCCACGCATTTGAATTCAAAAACTTACAAAAAGAGATGAGTTGTGAAAAATCATACAAACGTGTAATTCTTGTAAATTGTATCATTTAAGAGAAATGTACGCAAAAATGCATATAACTGTACATTGCAAAATCTAATTCAAAATAATTTTTGTGATCTTACGTAACTAAATTTTATTTAAACCAAAAACAAGAAAAATGAAGCTGCAATACTGATCACAGGTGCATTTCTTATAGCATAAAAGGGTTTTTAAGATCTTTATATTGAAATTTATTAGTCAGTTTGAATAGTATAGCTGCCACAGAGGTCTAAACTAACATTGTACCCTTTTGGACAATAACGTATGCAAATTCCATGAAGATACTTTGTCAAATAAAAAAAGTTTTCAACACAAGAGGTGAGATGTGAATAGGTTCTGAAAGAGAAAACAACGTGTGCCAAATCTCAGATTAACATCTTTAAAACCGAGGGACCAGCTCAAATATAATGGGTTGTCAAAAAAGTCTTGCGATATTTTTATTGAATTTTTTTTTTTAATTGAAATTGAAATGAATTTTTGATGACTCATGCCCAGCTCTTGACCGATGCTACGGCTGCTACTATGCCGGTCTCTTTCGCCCAATTCAGCGATTTTATCGCAATTTTCGACGACAGGCCTTGCGGAGCGTGGCGCATCTTCGACCACCTCTACACCAGAACGAAAACGTTGAAACCATCGTTGGGCGGTGGAAATGGAAACTGTATCGAGTCCATAAACTGCACAAATTATATTGGCGGCTTGAGATGCATGTTTGCCTTTATCGAGTAGGACTGTAAAATATGCCGTACTTTCTCTTTATTTTGCTCCATGTTTGCGACGCTATAACTCACGAACGACTTAAAAGAAACGACAATCAATCAAACACGTGTTAGCGCGTGAAATGAGCTTTCCAAAAAGGTATAGCATGACCCGATGCGACGAATAAAACTAGAACTAGCGAAAATACCGCAAGACTTTTTTGACAATAATATACATACGGACATAGCTAAATCGAGGCAATTCGTAAAGCTGATCATTTATATATGAAAATTCATTACAAGGTCTCCGACGTTCTTGCACGACGGGATATTACAACTTTCATGACACTTGGTATACTAATACATGTTCAGGGTATAAAAACTACAAGAATAAAATACTAAAAAAATAAAATGTTTCAAAATTATTTAAAAATATCTTAATTAATTCATATTTTCAATATTAAAAGAATATATATATAAAATACAATACCTTTTTATTAGTATTTAAACTTGACTGTATTATCTCAATATGTAGTAAAAAATAGAATAAACCACTTTGAATAGAGTTAATTATTACTTCCGAGCCATATTTCTCACCTTTTAGTTTAGTAACTGTATAAAAGGGCACAAAATACATATACTAGCTCTCCATAACACCCTTTTGTAAAGTCTTCTTCACTTTTGAACTTCACGTAATTCTTTCAGACCACCCCGCCACCAACAAACGTCATCAAAGCGCAGCTACTGATTTTACGATTCTTTCGCATTCTTTCCGTGGTAGTTGCAGTTTTTTTACCTTAATATGTATGTGTATGTATATGTGTATGAATGCGTATGGCGTATTTTTTCCGTTGTCAGTTTTGAATTTGCATTCCTAAAGTGCTTGGCCAGCCGCATTCCGCTGCAACCGCAGTCCACTCTCTCTCACTTCAACATAGAAGCTCTCTATACACAGTGGCTGGCATTCCTTCGGTGCACGTTGCAGTGATTGAGTGATTTAATGAGTTCGTTTGCATGCAACTGTGGGATTGGCAATTGTACTTGCACTTAGATATGCGCATATGTGCGCATGTATGTATGTGTATCTTTACATACGTAAATTTACATTTACATATGCGCATGTCAATGGGTGTGTGTTTAGGTGCATGTATTGATGTGTGAGGGGGGGGCACACGCATACGTTGTCCTTCTACATGCAGTTGTTTATCATTTGCGGATCACTTCCACTATTTATCTTGCATGGCTTTGTATTGATTAACATTGTAAGCACGAATACGGTCTGCGGAGCGGTGGCCTCGTGCACGGCAATGGCTCGGGTGGTATGATATGCAATTTTTCCGCACAAAAAACAACAAAAACCAAAAGTCCACCCACGTTCAACTCATTCAAAATGCGAATGAGTTTAGTTTGATAATGACGATGGAGTAATGTTGGTATAACGAAATAAAAACGGAAATAGTGGCAAAAGGGGTGGGATGGCGGGAAGTTACAAATGCAAATTTAATGGAAAAATTTTGTTGAACGTTGCTTTTAATTGATTGCAAATGAAATTCCTCAACTGCTGAAATAAAATTTCAAAATAAGAAAACAACAACAAATGATTTCTTTAACTTCTGGTATTTGAAGTTGCTTTGACTACTGCACATATTGTAGAGATAATAGCAAGATACATCCTACTCCTATATAATACTGCAAACTACTGTTAGTGAGCGCAAACTGTTGGTTGAGGTTTGAGTCATGTTGTCAAAATATGATTTTATATGAAGTTGTTCAAACATAATATCTCTGAATTTTCGCATCGATATATAACAAACACCGAAATATGGCGCCATCCCTAATCGATAGACATGAAAGTACATACATCTATTAATTTTCATCAACTACCTTGAACACGGCAACCGTCAACAGTAATTCATAATGTAAAGGTACAATGTCAGAAATCAGAAGAAAAATCGATGGCAAACTGTTTCACAAGAGTGACTTTAGTGAGCTGATCGCCTTTAATAATGTCAGCATTTCACCAGTTATAGGGATTCTAAGTGACCATTATCTTATCGGTGTCCGCGCGGTAAAGCTGGAATCTTACGGATGCCAGTTGTAGAAATGTTTGTGAGAAAACGCAGTGGAAACAATTTTACACTACATTCTCTATTGTTCTGCCTTTGCCAAGATCGAATTTTACCAAATTTTTTTTTTTTTAACAATGTGACTTCTTCAATATTGACTTCTTGTTTTTCGTTAAAGAAAGGAGATATGCCAAGTTCAAATGCTAGACCAGTTTTCTAGATGAAGGACCATGTTTTTTTCAAACATGTCATTTTAAAGTACAAGTAACTTTCTAGATTGTTTGTAGTTTAAGGTCGACCTGATCATGGTACGACCTATCTTCTCAAGTTTCTGAAGTCAGTTTTTCGTTTGGAGCAACCTGTGTTGATATAAAACCAGTTAAAGCTAGAATCATGCCTAACACAAAGTTTCTTTGTAATAAAGGATTATTATTTTTTGGTTATTTGACAGTGCGCCAAACGGAAGTATATTGCGCTTATGAATATTTTCAGTAATCAATAATAAATCGCCTCTTGTGTGCAACATATGATTTTTCTTTTATTCATTAGAGTTTATATATGGGGTATTCCTTACCAAATCGACAACTTTTGAACCCGACCCCTTTAGATTTTGCTGAAACTTATACATCCTTTTCGACCCTTTGGAAAACATTTTTGAGAATTTTTTCAAAATTTTGTTTCGAACTTCAAAAAAGTTATGAATTTTTCAAAAAGAAAATGGTTTTTTTTATTTTCAAATAGCCATAACTTTTGTAGAAATTGACTTTTGGGGACCTTTTTTTTTAAATTTTTGTTTTTGAATAAACTTTTCGAAAAAATACACGAAAAAAATTTACCACGATCAATTACATATATAAAATAATCGGTTTTTTTAAGCAAAATCGTAATTTTTTTTGGGAAGTTCGCCATTTTTTTTTTCCTCAAAAAAAAAACTTCAATTAATTTGACAACTATCCTTGCTAATTCCGGAGTGGGCCGATTTTTTTTAATATTTTTTTTTATTTATTTAAAACAAAATTATCAAATTTTCAAAAATCGAAGTCCACAGTCTTATACATTATGATGAAACAATTTTAATATTTTTTTTTTATGATTTCATGATACATTAAAACAACCGACTTTTGACTTCGATTGTTGATCGAGTTCAGGAGGTTTTGACGTTAAGCAATTGGAAACGAGGGATTATTAAAAACATTTATTGGCTACAATGGAAAATGATATAAAAAAACGCTTATTCTGAGGCGCTCTCACACTGGAATAAATTGGGCATCCCATTATCTAAAAGTGACATCGATAGGAACAGAACTTACTGTGCTTTAGTAATAAAAAGTGTAAAGTGTTAAATTATGGATTTATCTACAAACATATCGCCATATATACATACTCGAGCGTTTATATCAATTATCAACGCCTAAAACAGTATCGGTAAGGACAGAGGAGAGAAACAAGAGTACTAAAATGTGGCAGGAGCGGTGGAATTCCTCATCCAAAGGGCGCTGGACCCATCGACTTTTACCGGACATCAACTCGTGGATAGACAGACGACAATCTAAGTCCCCAGATTTCTACCTGACCCTAAAACAGTATCGGTAAGGACAGAGGAGAGAAACAAGAGTACTAAAATGTGACAGGAGCGGTGGAATTCCTCATCCAAAGGGCGCTGGACCCATCGACTTATACCGGACATCCACTCGTGGATAGACAGACGACAATCTAAGTCCCCAGACTTCTACCTGACCCAAATACTTAGTGGACATGTATGCTTTAGAAGCTACCTTTTCAGATTCCACAATGACATCAGTCTGAACTGTCCGACGTGTACAGAGTATATAGAAGACTCTGAACATGTTTTATTTCATTGCCCTCGATTTTCGAATACAAGGGAACAGCTAAAAACCACACTCGGTGGTAGTTTTACGGTCGATAACTTAACGACACTCATGTGTCAGTCGACTGATAAATGGAAAGCTGTCAGCGAAGCGTCAGCGTTCATAATGACCAAACTGAGATCTTTTCAACAGACTAGGCGTCCGTCAGTCCGCGCAATAGAGGAGACTTAAATGTCTTGTTCCTCCCACGAAGTAATACCTAGCCGGTGGTTCCGTGGGAGAGTGCTGAGTTGGGAGTAGGTTAGGTTTAGCGGATTAAAGTTCCGCACTTCGGCTTTCGATGCTTCCCCCTACTATAAAAAAAAAATATATACATACTATGTAGGTAGAGTGTATGATAGTATTATTGAACGCAGAAGTTTGTTCGTGTACACCACTTAGTGAGTTTCAATTTTTGTTAAATTATTTACCATACTGAAATAAAGCCGCATGAGCCGATATTAAGTAACGAGTATATCCCTCTCACCTGCTCTTTCTTTTCCTATCTCCCTCTCTTTCTTTCATTTCTTTTTCTCTCACTCCTTCTTTATCTCACTAAGGGTGAGCATGCCTAACCGTTAGTTTTTAAGAGCTGTTCAAACAATGCAAGACCACCCGGTGGGGCAATTTTTACAACATGACTCTCAAATTTACAATAAATTTGCGCACAAAAAACCAGAAAGGAAAATGTAATAATAACGTGAAAAAATTTGCATCCACAAAAAGCATTGGAAATTAACATAATCCCTGCACGTAAGACTTGAGAATGTTTACTTTTCACTTAAAAAGGGGAAAAGAATAGAGAAAATCCACTCAAAAAAATAATGCAAAAGTGAAAAATTGAAGAGAAATAGAAACCTGACGCGCAGACAGAATAAATGCATAAAAGGCGCATTGAAAGCAAAGCCCAACATAAACAACAAAACAAACAAGGTTATAAAAGCGCTGGGTAAAGGTTCAAACAAAAAATCAACAAGAACTCAAAGTAAGCATAAAACATTAAACTTTCAACAAAATGCATACATTCATATTGTAGCCAGCTATGTTGTATATGTGTGCAAGGCATTGAGTGTACTTGTGTGTATATCGAATTAAAGGTCAAGGGCGCACGGCAGCTCGCTTCGAGCAAGCTTAAGTGTATGTGTGTATATATGTATATTCGTTTTGGCAGCTGCGCCAAGTTGGCACTCAGCAATTCACAGTTAGTTGCCTTAGCGGACAGGTTGCAGGCTCATCTGCCCCAGCGGTGGACAGCGTTTTGTACCATAACGCCAATAATGTGTGTATGTGCTTGTTTTTATTCCTGATCTTGCGAAAGCTGCCAAATATGGTAAATGATGAAAAACAGCAACTACAAACGTTACGAAACGTGTTGGTATTTTTTAAAGATTGTTGAGTTTCTATTTTCTCTTTTCTTTGCCAGACAAAAAATATATTTTTTCCATTTTCTGCTTGTCAGCTCTCTCCACTGAGATTTGCTGAGTGACATGGCTAAGCATGAAGAAGCCTTTGTCCACTATGCGAAGACGGTTTGATAAGTACTTACTTATAAGCGCCAGAGCGATTCGCAATCGTGTGATAAATTCTTGAAGATGGCTACTGTCAACAGCAGAATAGTAGTCGCAAGTTTGTTTTGACCGCATGCGGAAACGAGGCTGAAAATTAAAAAAAATATAAAAATATTGACACAGTTATTCGAATATTGTTTTTGGAAGAGAAATCGAAGCAGGGAAACAAATATCGCATGGATGTTGTATACAGTGAGTGTCATCCTTCGTTGGCAATTGTCGAAAATAGTTTAACGAGTTTTAACGTGATGAGCCACGCCCAGATGCCCCGAAACTCGCTTATGCTGCAGATAACGTGACGCAAGTCTACGATCTTGTATTGCCACAATCCTGATTGGAATTGCTTTCTTATTCACCGTATTCTTCACATTTGGTTTCGTGTGACTTCTTTTTGCGTACCAGCATCAAAATTCACGCGTCGGCAAAGATTTGGGTCGAATGTGGGAGTCTACTTTACACACTTACAGAAAACAAGTTTTTTGGACGGGCTAAAAAACTTTGGAGCATCACTGGGTCAAAATCTATTGAGCTTAAAAGGAACTATGTTGGAAAATAAATCACACTTTTTCCAAAATTTTCTTTTTTCTTTTGCTAACTATTTCTCGAACCGCCCTCGTATATTTATAGTTGTGTGTGGACATTTTTTTTAATCTTCTGCTACTTTGCTTTGCTTTTGCTAAGATTTCGCTTTCTTATATGTGCATAATTTCTTCACTTCTTTTTTAAATAACTCCCTCATTTCTCATTCTGTTGGCATTGTAGTAATTTTATTGTAACCACTGTCTCGTCGTGTTGCTGCTGTTCTGACATTTGCGGACAGTTGGTGTCATGGGAATGCAAATTGTAATTTTTAAGATGTTCGCTTTTCAGTGAAAGTACAATTGGTGAACGCAGGGAGGATTTGCTGAATAAAAAAAATATTATGATTTTATATACACATATATCACATTTACTTGTACCTATATGTATATACGTATATAGGCATATGTACTATATATATTGCGACAAAAAAGTATCCGGAAATTGTAAATAAAACGCAAAATATTTAACTATTCATTAATTTATATTTTTTTTGCCTTCAAAGTAATCTCCATCAGATATAATACTCTTATGTCAACGATTTTTCCAATCCTCGAAACACTTTTCATATGCACTTTTTTGAATGTCTTATCGTTAGTTATGTAATGATCTCCATGAATATTGGATCGGAATTCGCACAATGAAGTTTACGGCACTATTTTTGAAAAAAATTCAGCTTTATCGGGAAGAGTCGGTCAAGTACGCTTTCATACCCAATGTCGAGTTTTCTGGTCATCTCTCTAACATTTGCCTGACGATTTTCAAGCACCATATTCTTCACTTTTTTAATATATTCATCGGTTGAAGAGGTCGAAGATCGTATGTCCTTTTCCAATACTCGCAACGATTCCGCACAAGAAATTCGGTTAGAAATACAAAATTTAAGACAATTTCTTTGTTCGATATTTTCATTCATTGTAAAAATCGGAACGCACTACTAAGCTGTACCGACTGAAGCAGCTGTTGTAAACAAACTGGCTGACAAATCGCGCTCATATTTAGCTTAGTAATTAAGGGGGTACTCTAATGTGAACGCATACATATTACCACTTTTTAGGAAAATTTTTTTTATGCGACAAAAAAATTCAATCACTTTAATTTTTTAATATATTTTTATTTGTATTTTGAAATGTACAAAAAAAAAATTTTATCGTTTTTTACATAAAAAAAAAAAAATGTCGAACTTCAAAAAAACGTCACGAAAATCTGGTTTTTTCGTTAAAATCGTTTAAAAAAAAATATGAAAATATTTTCGAAAATAAACAATTCTGGTAGGGACGATAACTATAAATGAGTAAAAGAACATATGCAAATTTTAAAGCAATCGGTTGAATACTTTTTTTTTAGGACCATGAGGTAGTTAGGTAGGAGTGCAGCCCTATCGGGCTCAGTTAGCACTTGATGTGCCATTTTGATACACTATTCGTAGAACCACCTGTATCTGCTATTACGTTTCACCTTCTCTCTCAAACCATTTTGAGGTTTCGATGAAACTACTTATGTCCGATATGCTTTTGGTGGAAATCCATTCAAGATTTGGTGCTTGGTGCATTCCGAGTGTTTTGTGTCGGATCTGTGCTAGAGCTGGGCGTTCGCAGAGAAAATGGAAAATTGTTTCCTTGTTCCCTGCTACTCCGCAGCCACGGCAGATATCGTTGTAGGGCAATCCCATTTTGGACGCATGTTCCCCAAATGGCCAGTGCCCTGTTGTGGTAGCTGTTATTCTCTAAATACTTTTTCTTGACCTATTTAATAAATCATTTGTTCTTTTCCTGTCATATGTTGGCCATAATTGTTTGAGTTATGACGCATTTTGTAATGTTTTTCCACCTGTTGTTTGCAATTTGCTGAAATTGTCTATTGATCTCTCCTTTTATCGATCCTAGCGGAGCTTGGTATTAGCTCCGCCTCGGATTCATTGAGGGAAAGCTCCTGCGCTTTGCTAACTCGTCTGCTTTTTCGTTACCGAAAAAGTTCCTGTGTCCGGGAACCCAGATCAAGTTTAGCTGGAGCTTGTCTTTTATTGAGCTTAGTGCTCTCTTGCAGCTGTGAACTATACTGGAACTTGTTATGGGTGAAGACAATGCCAGGAGGGCTGTCCGTAAATATAGTTGCTTTATGCATATTTCCGTGGTTTTCTAATAGAACCTCGCAGGTTTTTTTCTATGCCTAGTACTTCTGCTTGGAAGATGCTAGCCGAGTTCGGTAGACGTATAGAGAGAGATATGCCTAGATCAGCGGAGAATACCCCCGTGCCCACTCCGCAGTCCATTTTGGACCCGTCGGTATAGACTGAGGTGGTATCTTCCTCTACTATTGGAAGTGTCTACTGAAATCCAGCTTTGGGAGAATGTAGTTCTGATTGTTGAACTTGTTTAGAATTACACTATGTCCGTAGTTCAGCTGTTTCCAACCTCCCAATTCTTTTATTCTTATCGCCGCAATAGCTGCTGTTTTGTGAATAAAAATGTCCATTGGTAGTTGATGCAGGATCACTTTGAGCGCATCAGTCGGACATGACCTGATTGCACCCGTAAAACCCGCACATGCTGTTCTTTGTATTCCATTTAATTTTGTAATATTGTATTGTTTGTTTAGCGCTGGCCACCATACCAGAGCTCCATATGTAATTATAGGTCTTATGACCGTATACATCCACATGATTATACTTGGTTTAAGGCCCCCCCTTACATTGACGATTTTCTTACAAGTATAGTAGGCCATGTATGCTTTGTTTATTCTTTTTTCTATATTTATTTTCCAGGACAGTTTGGTGTCAATCTCCACCCCCAAGTATTTGGCTGTGGGGGGGGATAGAGTGAGTGTTGTACCGTTTAGTAAACCGGAAGTTGAAACTGAGGTATTTTGGTTCTGCTTGTGAATAGCATCAGTTCTGTTTTGTTCGGGTTAACTCCTAGACCATTGTTTTTAGCCCATAGGTTTAACCTACGAAGTGCTCTTTCCATAATCTCGCTGACTGTTGAAGGAAACATGCCTGAAACCAACAACACTATATCGTCTGCATACGCTACTGCTTTCACTCCTTCCACCGTTTAGTTGGAGTAGGTATTTCGTTCAGCGCGCTGCATAACCAAAGAATCGGAGAGAGGACCCCCCATGAGGCGTTCCTCTACTCACATAGCTTGTTTGTGTTGCATAGCGCCGTTTGAAGCTATAATCTTCCTATTCTCAAGCATCGATAGTATCCATCTGCACACAGTGTCGTCTATGCCACCATGTGCCAGAGAATTAATTATCGCATTTACTTCTATGTTGTTGAAGGCGCCCTCTATGTCTACAGAAATGCAGCGTTATGGTGTATTGTTTGTGGTGTAGTGATTTTTCGATTACACTTATCACCTCTCGTGAAGGGCGGTTTCGGTTGATCGGCCTTTCATGTACGCATGTTGGGACTTCGATAACTTCTCCGCCATTATTGTTCTTGCGTGTAAATCTATTAGCCTTTCTAGTACCTTCAGCATACAGGAGGTAAGGCTTATAGGTCTAAAATCCTTTGGCATTCTCGTGTGTTCTTCTGCCTGGTTTTGGAAGGACAGGACTTTACTTCTTCTAGTTTCTTGTAGGATGTATGGGCATAATCCCGTCAGGACCTGCCGCTTTAAATGGTGCAAAACTGTTTATGGCATATTTGATTTTTCTTTTGTCTACTATTTGGCTTCGATAGTCAGCTGCATTCAGCGGTGGTTCTGGTTGAACCCTCGTTGAAGGTTTTTGCTGGCTCCCGGGGAAGTGCGTTGTGATTAGTACCTCCAGGGACTCTTTTGCCGAGGAGGTCCAATCACTTCCCTCAGCCCTAATGTAGGCAGTGTTAATATGATCTTTGGATAGCATTTTACTCAGCCTAGCGGCTTCTCTACAACTTTCTATCGATGTGCAGAAAGCTTGCCATGAGTCCTTTTTAGCTTTCCTGACTGCTTTTTTGTATTCTTTCATAATGTCTTTATATGGCTGCCAGATTTTGGTTCTAAAACTCTCATTGAAAGTTTTCCTTAGTTGTGTTCTCAAACTCTTAAGTTCACTGTTCCACCTAAGGAAGAGACTTTTTCTTTTTCAAAACTGTTAGCAGAGTAGATTTATCAAATGTTGTGGTTAAATTTTTTCCAACTTCTCTACTTCTGAATCTAATTCCTCAGGATTTCTGATACTCTTGTTGCCTCCTTTTCAAGGCATTTTGTTGCTATACTGGTAAATTTTCCCCATGCCGTTCTTCTAGGGTTCCGGTATGTGAGAGGCGCACTGTATTTCTCACGGATGCTGAAGAGTATCCAGGAGTGATCCGACATGGATGGCAAATTGGATACCCTCCAGTTATCCATAACGAGACTGTCTGTTTATGTTGATAGCGTGAGGTCCATCACTTCCTCCCACCGGGAAAACTATCCGAGTTTGGAAAAATACAAGTTGGCTTATCGCCCTTGTTGCGTATACTTAAATTGCTATTCAGAATATACTGTGAGAGTGACTCACCTCTAGTGTTTATACTGGAGGTACCCAATACGGTGTGCCTTCCGTTTGCATCACACCCTATTAGGACATCATCCCTCCTGTTCTCCTCTACTAGTCTGGCGAGAGGGGCCGGTGGTAAGTCTTCGTCATGGGCCAAGTAGGCCGAGACCAAGAAGAAGGGCTTTTCCTTCTGTTCCACCTTTACCACTGTGATATCTGCTGTGCTGTAATTAGGACAAAGAAATGCATTTATACTTTTATTGATAAGGATGCATGCCCTAGGTTTACCTCTGTTCCGTGTGTAAAACAGGTTATAGTTGCTGCTGTTTAGCCCTTTAATGGAATCATCATTGACCCAGGGCTCCTGTACTAGGCTGATGTCGATGCCCCTCTCGTTCACGAGGGTTGTCAGATTCGCTGTAGTACTCTTCGAGTGCTGCAGGTTTATCTGTACACATCTAAGGTTGTTATTGGGCATCTCGGGTTTCTTCGATGCCCACATTCCTTAGTAACTGGCTGGCGTCGTCGACCTCTTCCGTGTCGTCTTCGTCAGCCGCTTTGTCGCCTTGGAAGATTTTTAGTCTGGCCTTGCGGATTCCGAAGCTGATTTTGTAGTCAGTCTTCTTCAGAGCCTCAATGGACTCATCACAAATGGCCACTAGTATTGGCTTGCTTGCTTTATTCTGTTTTTCCTCTTTGATTAGCTGCCACTGCTCTATACCAGGTATAGATTTGTTCTAAGGAGTTTTTCGCCTGGCTCCTCTAGAGGGGGTAACCAAATGCGAGCCGAGGTCTCTTCGGAATGTTCCTGGCGGGTATTTTGTTGCAAATTTTAGCAACACTACCCGTCAGGAAATCTGGCGAAGCCTGGTCCGCGCATTTGATGACCCTGTAGTCCCTGAGGGTCTCAGAGGAGTCAAACTCCGGGTGAGGACCCGCAGGATTATCGAGTACATAGCTTAGCACCATACTCGACAATCTGACGTCGATCTCACCCCATCTCTCCTGTATTGTGCCCGGAGAGGAGGAATTTCCATCTATAATGGCCACCTGCAGGCTATCCCTGGATACATCGCAGAAATGCCTTGCCGTTGTTGTGCTGCTGTGTTCTCCTTCACTCCGCCTCGGTTTTTTGGGCTGAGTTCCGGGTACCTCTGTGATGGAGCGATTTCTCTTTTGAGAAGAGCTCTCTAGTTGTTCTCTACTTGAGGTTGTGATTGCTTCCTTTTCAGGTAGCCTTCATATTCCTCTACGATGGATTTGAGGCGCTTTGTTTCAGCCTCATCAACTGGGGTACCGGCTGCCTGGTCTTTGGCTATCTTCCCTAGTATGAAGACCAACCCTCTTGTACCGGTTTTTCCTCGGCTGATTTTTGGGATTTCTTGCGCTTCTTTTTGTTCTCACTTTTTTAGCCGCCAGTGCACTTTGGTTGGTGCTCATGGCAGCCTTGGAGGTGGACGCTTCGTCCCTTACCTCTGTGGCTTTCACTGCTGTATCTACCGGTATACTTTGTTTGGTATGTTCGGTAGTACTCTTACTCGTCTCCTGGCTGGAGGCAAGTAGTTCGTCCTCATCGGATTCCGTTATAGGATTCCGATAGCTCATCGTCCTTAGTCGTTGCTGTTGTCGTCAATTTGGTTGTTGTAGTTGGTGTTGTTGTTGTTGTTGTTTTTGTATTGTTTGCGTTCATGTTTGGTCCCACGAGTAGTCCGGAAAGGGTAGTCACTCGTCCGCAGAGCCGGTATGCGGAGAGAAGGCTTTTATACCTCCGACCTCGCCCGGGCATCGGAGGGGACCGTTCGCGATCAGCTATTTATTACCCCCCGCTGACCATTTCCTTCAAGCCCTCGGCACGGCGTACCTCGACACCTTGGCTTAGGGGTGGTGTTGGGTTCGGGTGTCCTCATACTTCCACAATAGGAGATGAGCGTAAAACCTAGGGTTTATTCATCCATATCACTATTGTGGGAATTATGAAGTGTCCTCTTAGTTCCGTAAGTAAGATTAGAGTGCGTTTCCTTTGGGATGCACACTTTACTGTAAGCCCCTTCATAAAACCACAAAACGACCAACCCTTCAAAGGAGAGGACCATGACGGTTTCCAGAAAGAATGATGATTCGAGAAAAATGCGAGAGTTGTCCGCTGACGCCTGGTAGGCGAGTCGGCACGACACGTCGGCGACTATGAGCTGTAACTTATCAAATACTATGAATTTCGGTCTGAATTTTTCACGGCATATTTTCAATAGGTTTTACTGTCAAAATATAAAAAAACATCGATTTTTCGAAGTGATTACATGAGAATACCCCCTTAAGAACAGTCCTACCAACTTAGCAAAACAATTTTTTTTTTTTTTTGGAATGTCATTTACCCGGGGAGTTTAATTACAATTTCCGGTTGCTTTTTTGACACAATGTACACAAACATGCTTACATAAAAAGGTATCATTTCACAAATTTGTGTGCTGCTTCAGTTCACTGCCCGTAGTTCTAATATTTATTATGATTCTAATATGCACTTTGTGGGTATGATTTCATTTGCCTTCTACATTTATTTCTCCGGCAAGGGGCTTCAATGTACCACTGCCCTTCAATGAAGTTAGATGAGCTCTTATTTAGGAAAATAAATAGTAACTATTTATAAAAAATCTAAAATTATCAAACAGAAGAAGCTTTCCCTCATTGTTAAGTTAAGGTTTTTAATAGTATATATGTACTAAGCTTCTCAGTGGTTTGCGATTCAGTTCTTTATTCAGCCATTATTTCGTTACGCTGAATAAGTACTGATAACCAAAAGATTCAGAAACAGAAACAAATATGAAAAAGGTATTATCTGTAATGAGACGTCGCCGCTTGGCGATTATCTTGTTTTTTCGTTACACAAGTTGTAAGACTTGAACTAGAAATTCACCATTAATACCCAATGTACATCGAAGGCAACCATTTAGGAATGGCAATGATATTTTAGATAACTCCACCCTCACCTGCCGACTTATAAGGTTATAAATTTTAGAAAGTAAAATAACTAATAAAGCCCTAATACTGCTGTGGTTTCTTTAATATAAAATTTCTATACCTTAAAAACACTTTATTTCTACTTTCTACGGCTTCAATGCCATCAGCCTGAAATCCATAAAAGTCTATTTTAGGTATTGGTCAAATTTTAATTTGATATGCCATTGTTAAACCAAGATTTTAGCAAGCGTTTTGGATAATCATAATGCAAAATAACCAAACCAGCAAAGTTGTTAAATTGAAAACAACGATTACCGCTTTCCGCCACGAGGCAACAATAAAGTGGCGTTAAAATGACCTGAATTACAAATTATACCGACTCATCTGGAGCAAAATTCAGAGAAGAGCTAAGAAGAAGAAGAACAGCAACATCATAATAGGAATTAGCGGCGCGTTTGTACCGGAAGTTCCATTAAAAATCAATATTTAAAGATTTATGGACTTAACAAGTTGGTGTAAATTACAATAACGAAGCCACGTACAAGCTTTTCCATGCCGCTTACTGCAAGGAGCTACAACAAATGAAATTATGTTGAGGCAGCTAAGCGCATAAAGAACTTGAGAATGCTTTGAGAAATGAAAGGCGTTAATTCTAAATTAAACAATCGAAATAATCATAAGTGATCCTACAATCAAAAAGGCGTTAATCTTTAACAGGAATCGGGCCGCATAACGAGTGCAAAATTTGGATCGTATTAGAACAGCAGTTATTTAATTTTTTCCATGTATTTTAAACCGGAACCTACGTCATCGAAAAAACAAGGTTAGGACCAAAAAGTTCACTTTGATAGTCAACTGACGGATAAGACCGTCATTGCGAACAAACCTGAAATTAAAAGTAGGTTGGAACGTAAAAGTCATAAACCCTCACTGGATATAAGTAAGTGCAGTACTTAGTCACTGCACCACAGGGAGGCACGTTGAAAAGTTCGTAACATTTTTCACAAAATTAAATTTCTGTGAGCACATGCTTAGGTTAGGTTAATAGGTCGATCGTGACAGTGATCTCACGTGAACATCTTAGAACGTTGGTCCGTTGTTGAAACTAAAAAACTCATATGTAATAGATCATAATGCTCTTACAAATGGACAAAGCGCTTAGAACCTATCACAAATTTGCTGAGACAATCAATGTCAGTTTCGGCTATGTACGACTTGCGAGATGTATCGTTCTCAGTCTTGCAAGTGCTGGGCAATGGCAGAGGAAATGCGTGGACGTTTTCACCTTACCCTCTTCCATACAGCTTTGCATCTGTCAAGACTTCTAAACTTACCGCATGAACGCCTTTTGGGCAATGTCCTGTAAGAACCCGTTATATTGTGGCAAGACGAACTTTTTTGAGAGCAAGTAATTTAGAAGTTCACCTGCGTTCTACTCTAGACCAAAATCTTGCAGTCGCACGGAAGCGGATCGCAAAGTAGCTTTAGAAAAAGAAAAGGTGGCAGGGAGGTTATCCCATTTACTCTTTTTAAAGATTTTACGAACTTTGGAAATAGGAAATACGTAATTATGCATATATTGTCCAAAACATCTGAAAATAACTTTGTGTGGTAACGGTAATTCTATAGCTTATAAAATTTTTTGAAAGTTTTCACCTGTTTTTGAAGTGCTGGTACTTTTGGTGCGGCATTCCCAATTGACAGCTTTTAGTGTTCTTGGAAAAGCTTGTACCAATTAATAATTTTAGTTGTTTCAGAAGACAATCGCTCACATTAGACTTGTTTATTCAGCAAAGAATTTTTATCCAAAAATTAATATCTGCGAATCGCTGCTGAAAGCAAATACATTGATCCATTTCTGTAACAAATTGTTGCTGTTGATGCAAAATGGGCCTCGAACGATTGTGACCAAATCGAGATTAGGCGGTGCAAATGGTGGACATTATGGTCAGGAATGTTTTGTTATTTGCTTGGTGTTACTGACAGGAAATCATCTACAATGACGTCCACCAGCTCAGTCCTGGAATTTGTCTTCTAAATGCAAAAAGTTGTCGAACAAAACGTTACACTTTTTTCCTAAATCGGATCATTCTAACTATTCCAAACAAAAGCTTCAATTTATTGCAAAAATAATGGATCTAATGTATTCCACATCCATCATTTTGCTGAAATAACTTAGCCAATGTCCAAAATGTTTAAGTACATTAAAGCGGCAAAGCTAATAACGGTACGGTACGTCGAAAAGCCATAGTGGGGAAAATATGTGTCACCAGATTGCAAGTACTAAGTACGCAAGAATTATGGATAATACTGTGCTTAAGGGACGCCCTTCCGTCGTCATAAGAATAAACGGGTTAGGAAAATCAAGCAAAGAGGCAGAACGAAAAAAAGCGGCAAACACGCACGCAAAGCAATGCTATTTTAGTACGGCATAGTCATTGTCACCAAAGTGCGGGCAGCAGCTGTTTTACTATCTGTTGGCGTTACAGTTTGTTTGTCGTTTTTATGGCCACTTGGAAGCATATATCTATCGCTAGTTATTCTATATTATACGTGTATATATATAGTATATATATATTAGTGATTCATGATTTCAAAAATTTTTTGTTTCTCAATTGGTACTCGCAAAAATAGGTCCTAGACACCTCTAAGAAAGCCTCTCCAAATATGAGTTTTTAATTGTAACGGGAAGGTCCTCCGCCTAACGGTTTTCTATTTTCTCTTATTATCAGATAGAAAAATTTATATCTCGCTTCCAACTACTTGAAAAAATATCTTGTTAATTAGGTTTTGTAGGAAATTGAATGCTCTAAAATATGGTCTCTTATGATTTTTTCGTAAACGCAACCGTTTAAAAGATATTAACGGTTGAAATTTGACTATTTTTGGAAAAATTCTTTATTTCTTATGAATTTTATAACTCAATGAAAAAAAAATATTATGAATAGATTTTTGGAGAGGCGTTCTTAGAGGTGTCTAGGAACCTATTTTTCAGGGTACCAAACGAAAAAAAAAAAATTTTTTTTGAATCACCCTAATATGCATTGATGTTTGACGATGAATATCTCGTAAACGCTTAACTTAATCGAAATATCATAGTAGACCATTTTTATGGAGCAGTAAATTTCCTAAAAAACTATGTGTTTCATAATTCATCTTAATTTTTTTTCATTGAGTTATAAAATTAATAAGAAATAAAGAATTTTTCCAAAAATAGTCAAATTTCAACCGTTAATATCTTTTAAACGGTTGGGTTTACGAAAAAATCATAAAAGACTATATTTTAGAGCATTCAATTTCCTACAAAACCTAATTAACAAGATATTTTTTCAAGTAGTTGGAAGCGAGATATAAATTTTTCTATCTGATAATAAGAAAAAATAGAAAAACGTTAGGCGAAGGACCTTCCCGTTACAATTAAAAACTCATATTTGGAGAGGCTTTCTTAGAGATGTCTAGGGACCTATTTTTGCGAGTACCAATTGAAAAAAAAAAAATTTTTTTTTTGAATCACCCTAATATATATATATATTAGGTCTCTAAAATAATCTGCTTGTCTGCTCGATTGCCACCACACTTGCCCGTATTTAAAGTATTTGTTTATTTGCGCTTTCCTTTTGCTTTGTACTTCTTTATTTTTCTTGTTTTGAATGTTCCCTTGTCCCATTTACTTGCTTGTCTAATTGTACCTTTCACTCTTCTGCCATCGCCGAAGTCGTTAACACCACCGTCGCAGTCGCTGTGACTGAAGGACACTCTCGGTACGAAACTCATCACCAAAAAATATAGACGTCATGAACGAATCAAGCTCAACACACGAAGCAAGCACCACTTTCACCCGTATATGCTACATATGTATCTACACACGGCTGACGACGTTAACCCGCTTTAGCTCAACGCTCCACTATTAGCCGTGCTCCCTAATGCAAGTTAACACCGTGAAAAGGCTACGTCGTTACCTTCTGCCCATCATACCTGTCCAGCGTTGTATTTATAGCTAAGCACGTCTAGGCAGAGGCTGTCCCATCACATAGGTTCCATCAAAGGCAAAGCCCAAATGCTCGCATGTGCTGTCGCCCAGCCGTGCTGCTGTAGACGCAGGTGAATGTCTGTCGCTATCCCCAGTCAACTATTTTTAAATAATTTCGCGCGCTATCGACAGCGTCAAAATATTAGTGCGAAACTCGCTTTGCTCCTAAAAGTATTCAGCTAATGTTAAGCCAGAGAACTTAAAACATAGAGAAGGTGCAGGTTCCGACTTGCGAACATTTTGATAGATTCAGTGACACGGAATTCGCCGCATTTGTTAACATTGTAGGTCGGAATTGCTGTCAAATGTTAACATTGTTTACAATTCTCTCACATATTCTAACCGAAAATATGAAGAGACAGAAATATACTTATGTATTTACGGCATATGATGCCATAGCATGTATACCCAAGCAGAGAATATGAAGAAACTCCCAATGAAGAATTTCGTTTTGCTTGTTTATATTTTGTTTCATTTTTGACACCGAAAACAAAACACATTATGTTCTCTGTCTCACATGCCAAGAATATGAAGAGACTGATACTGTATTTAGTATCACATGGCCAATATGAATATAAAGACATAGACATACATATGTACGATGCATGCTCCTTATGATCACCAAAAACATCATAGTGATATTTTCATGCCTCAATTTTTTTCTCAACTTAGGAATCGCAATGTATGCAAATATGTATGGTTTTGCGTTTTGCAAATCGGCAATTCAATATTGACATGTAAAACATAATAATTATGATATGAGTATATTTTGTAAGAATGCATGCATAGTAATATTTTGCCAGTCATTTTGGACTTGCATATTTAATAATTTTTTTTGATTTTTACATAGTATACTATTACTAATAAATATTTTTATATTATATATTTCCTACTAATAGAAATTAAATTTATCACAACAATATACTTATACATATGTATGTATGTATATATGCATGTATGTACTTCTTCTATCATATGAATCTTATGTCTCTGCACATGCTCATATCATAATCTTATTATGTATGTATACGCATGTGCGCATTCAGAAATTCAAATCATGATTTTATCACTTATCAATATAATATATTTGCATACACTTCCGAACAAATAATGCACAAGCATACAAACATACATATGCGTACACTTGTGAATATGTTACCAACAAAAATTGAAGCATTGTTCTACAAAAACAACAATTGCCTAACTAGCATAAGCATGGCAAGCCAATATGGCAGCCGAATTGGCGAAGAACAAATGTAGTAAATCTTACAACAAAAACATTTTCATTCATAAACGCAGGCGCAAATTCCACAAGCAACCTCGCTTCATTCATAAAAACAGACGCCGTAACATCTCCCCGAGCATGCCTTCGCCTACAAGCGTCTTTTTGCGACGATGGCAAAAGCTAAAAATCATAAATTGAACAACTTTCTGATGATTCTTCACAGAGAGAAGTGACAAAAGTGGCAACATAGCCGTTGTCGATTTAAAATATTTGTCTAAAATATTTTTCCGAGACTCGCAAAAATCTGCGTCGATATGTATGCACGCGCATACATCTTCATACATATTTACGCTGGTTTGTTCTGCTGTTCGAGCAGCAAGGGAAGCGGTAACAATCGACGAACGTTTGTTAGTTTCTTTCGGCACAGCTCGAATTTTCTACCAACAACACAATGTTGTGGCGCTTTGTCGAATGTTAGAATACATACTGACACACACGAGGCTGACCGACTGCAAACAGTATATTAGAATACACACGTTCTTAGGGACACAGTTATTGAGCCAGCTGCACAACTACATAACTGTGTCCATAAGAACGTGTGTATTCGACAGATGTCGCTTGCAGTCTGTCGTGCTCAATTTGTTCAGCACTTGACTCTTAGACAAAACGCAAGTTTCGGCCATTGGTTGACCGTGACAATGGAGATGCGAAAGAAGCGTGCGACACTTGTTACTATGAATGTATGTATTGCCAGGTATACCGCCCTTCTGTGCTGCTTCGTAAACATGGCGACAAATGCGCCATGGAACAATATCCCCTTCATAGATACAGGAAATCTGTTGTGTCTAGAAATATCTGTTTGGCAATTATGGAAATGACCAGCTAACGAAATAATGCGAATGGGCATCTTCCGGATGAAGGTCATGAATTTTTTTAAGAAATCGAGAAGTTCATTTGACACATTTCGCTTTGTAATAGACAGAAATAAATATATGTAACTTTTTTGAAATAATTAAAAATTTAAAAATAAAATTAATTATTTTTTATCTAAATTTTTACGATTTTGTAAAAACTAAAATTTTACAATTTTTCTGAAAAAAATCAGTTCATATGATGACAAGATTCACAATATATGTGTCTCCAGAGAATGCTTCATTACATTCTGTGTGTTGACTCTGCATATTTTCTTAAAAAGCATTTCTCTCTTTATTCATTCTCGCATGAATTCAGTCGTTTTACATATTTCTCCACTCCGTTGTGCTCGAATTCTGCTAAATAGCCAGAGCACGGCGAAATTCCCTTTAATGATTCTATAAGCTCTGTTAGCCGCAGCAATCGAACCGTCATACAGATTTCTGATTTGCACCTTCTATACTTTTAAGTTCTCTGGTTAAGCAGCTCTTTATCCAATGTTACTTACTGGGGTAACAGCACCGACAGATTCAGCACATGTTGCAGGGGCAAATAATGTTAATGAATAGAAAAGGGGCAAATGTTAAATCTATTTTTTTTGTATACTCTCGCAACATCCCAGCGGGATAATGGTTCACCCAGAGAACTTAAAACATATATTTTTTAATATATATATTTTATATATATTTTATATGTCTTATGTTCTCTGGTCAGTCATAAGGTTTACTACTTTAAACGCATTATTGGGACAAAATTTTATCCCAATACATCCATTGGTATTTGAGTTGCATTTTGGAAATTTAAAATTGTGCCATATGGGAAGTTGGCGCGGTTGTAGACCGATTTCGCTTATTTTTTCAATGTGACATAGAAATGAAATCGATCGATGATTTCTTCCAAAAGTGGGCGATGTCACGCTCATCGCCCAATATTTACCCCGGTCCATATAAAATCCTTTCATACTAAAATTGTATGTCTCACTTTTAGTAAGTTTTAACAGTACTGTTATGTGAGGATTTTGACATTGTTGCTAGGGACTGTCCCGAGTAAATTTGGATATTGTACCTTCAGTGCCAACCAATTAAAGGGCGGGGCCACGCGCAATGTATCAAAATTTTGAGCCTCCAGGTGCTTTTTGCCTGTGCGATCACCTGACCGCAATTACAGTTTCATATCTTGAATAGTGGTCTGATAACGCCTTCTTCTTCTTCTTAATTGGCGTAGACATCGCTTACGCGATTATAGCCGAGTTAACAACCGCGCGCCAGTCGTTTCTTCTTTTCGCTACGTGGCGCCAATTGGATATTCCAAGCGAAGCCAGGTTCTTCTCCACTTGGTCCTTCCAACGGAGTGGAGGTCTTCCTCTTCCTCTGCTTCCCCCGGCGGGTACTGCGTCGAATACTTTCAGAGCTGAAGTGTTTTCGTCCATCCAGACAACATGACCTAGCCAGCGTAGCCGCTGTCTTTTAATTCGCTGAACTATGTCGATGTCGTCGTATATCTCGTACAGCTCATCGTTCCATCGAATGCGGTATTCGCCGTGGCTAACGCGCAAAGGACCATAAATCTTTCGCAGAACTTTTCTCTCGAAAACTCGCAACGTCGACTCTGACTCTGCACCATATAGCAGGACGGGAATTATGAGTGCCTTATAGAGTTTGGTTTTTGTTTGTCGAGAGAGGACTTTGTTTCTCAATTGCCTACTCAGTCCGAAGTAGCACCTGTTGGCAAGAGTTATCCTGCGTTGGATTTCTAGGCTGACATTGTTGGTGGTGTTTACTCTGGTTCCAAGATAGACGAAATTATCTACAACTTGAAAGTTATGACTGTCAACAGTGACGTGAGTGCCAAGTCGCGAGCGCGACGACTGTTTGTTTGATGACAGGAGATATTTCGTCTTGCCCTCGTTCACTGCCAGACCCATTTGTTTTGCTTCCTTGTCCAGTCTGGAGAAAGCAGAACTAAAGGCGCGGGTGTTAAAGCCGATGAAATCAATATCATCGGCATATGCCAGCCGCTGTACACTCTTATAGAAGATGGTACCTTCTTTATTTAGTTCTGCGGCTCGAACTATTTTCTCCAGAAGCAGGTTGAAAAAGTCTCACGATAGGGAATCGCCTTGTCTGAAACCTCGTTTGGTATCGAACGGCTCGGAGAGGTCCTTCCCGATTCTGACGGAGCTTTTGGTGTTGCTCAACGTCAGCTTACACAGCCGTATTAGTTTTGCGGAGATACCAAATTAAGAGATCGCGGCATAAAGGCAGCTCCTTTTCGTGCTGTCGAAAGCAGCTTTGAAATCGACGAAGAGGTGGTGTGTGTCGATTCTCCTTTCACGGGTCTTTTCCAAGATTTGGCACATGGTGAATATCTGGTCGGTTGTTGATTTTCCAGGTCTGAAGCCACACTGATAAGGTCCAATCAGTTTGTTGACGGTGGGCTTTAACCTTTCACACAATACGCTCGATAGAACCTTATATGCGATGTTGAGGAGGCTAATCCCACGGTAGTTGGCGCAGATTGTGGGGTCTCCTTTTTTATGGATTGGGCATAGCACACTTAAATTCCAATCGTTGGGCATGCTTTCGTCCGACCATATTTTACATAGAAGCTGATGCATGCACCTTATCAGTTCTTCGCCGCCGTGTTTGAATAGCTCGGCCGGCAATCCGTCGGCCCCTGCCGCTTTGTTGTTCTTGAGGCGGGCAATTGCTATTCGAACTTCTTCATGGTCGAATAATGGAACGTCTGCTCCATCGTCATCGATTGGGGAATCGGGTTCTCCTTCTCCTGGTGTTGTGCGTTCACTGCCATTCAGCAGGCTGGAGAAGTGTTCCCTCCATAATTTAATTATGCTCTGGGCATCAGTGACTAGATCACCTTTGGGGGTTCTACAAGAGTATGCTCCGGTCTTGAAACCTTCTGTAAGCCGAAGCATTTTTTCGTAGAATCTTCGAGCGTTACCCCTGTCGACCAGCTTATCAAGCTCTTCGTACTCACGCATTTCAGCCTCTTTCTTCTTCTGTCTACAAATACGTCTCGCTTCCCTCTTCAACTCTCGGTATCTATCCCATCCCGCACGTGTTGTGGTCGATCGTAACGTTGTGAGGTAGGCAGCCTGTTTTCTCTCCGCTGCGACACGGCATTCCTCGTCGTACCAGCTGTTCTTTTGCACTTTCCGAAAACCAATGGTTTCGGTTGCAGCTGTACGTAAGGAGTTCGAAATGCCGTCCCACAGTTCCCTTATACCGAGTTGTTGACGAGTACTCTCAGAGAGCAGGAGTGCAAGCCGATTAGAAAATCGTTCGGCTGTCTGTTGTGATTGCAGCTTCTCGACGTCGAACCTTCCTTGTGTTTGGTGGCGTGCGTTTTTTGCTGCACAGAGGCGGGTGCGAATCTTAGCTGCAACAAGATAGTGGTCCGAGTCGATGTTAGGACCTCGGAGCGCACGCACATCTAAAACACTGGAAACGTGTCTTCCGTCTATTCAGTTTTTCGATCCGGAGACAGCCAGGTAGCTTGATGAATCTTCTTATGCTGGAATCTAGTACTACAGATAACCATATTTCGGGCCCCGGCGAAGTCGATCAGCCTCAACCCATTTGGGAACATGTTTCTTCGTGGAGGCTGAATTTACCGACCGTGAAAAGCCGGAAGATACTTTCTTTGCCCACTCTGGCGTTAAAGTCGCCAAACACGATTTTGACATCGTGGCGGGGGCAGCCTTCATAAGTGCGTTCCAAGCACACATAAAAGACATCTTTGGTTACATCGTCCTTCTCTTCCGTCGGGGCGTGGGCGCAAATGAGCGATATGTTGAAGAACTTCGATTTGATGCGGATTGTGGCTAGACGTTCATTCACCGGAGTGAATGAAAGTACTCGGCGACGGAGTCTATCTCCCACCACGAATCCAACACCAAACCTGCGCTCCTTTATATGGCCACTGTAGTAAATGTCACAAGGACCTACTCGTCTCTGTGCTTGTCCCGTCCATCGCATTTTTTGGACGGCGGTGATGTCAGTCTTTATTTTTACGAGGACATCAACCAGCTGGGCAGCGGCACCTTCCCAATTAAGGGACCGGACATTCCATGTGCATGCCCTCAATTCGTAGTCCTTATTTCGTTTGCCATGGTCGTCATCAAAAGTGGGGTCTCTCATCCCAGGCTGATTGCTAATTTTCATTGGTAAGATTTTTTACGTGGCGGGTCCCAAACCCAGCGCACAACCCTGCATTGGGGATGATTCGCCTTCTCACTTTAGGTCGCCTTCAAACGGATGTTCTTAGGCTACCCAGAGGATACTTGGTCAAAGACCGGAAGTAATGAGCTGCTTGAGTCATATGTAAAAGAATCGTTTCTGGCCACTCCCAAGTGAATGGCGATCAGAGAACTTTCCTCACTTGCGTGAACTTCTACATATGACTCCATCCGCCACGGAACACATATATCAAATTTCATTACAATATCTCACTTTTCCCTCACGTTACAGCTTGCATAGCTTGTAGACATTTAAATATATATAACCCTTTATCTATCTGGATTAGTTTTAGACGATACAAACAACTGTTAGGTGAACAAAACTGTATACAACAAGAGTATAATAGATAAATCCTTCAAGAATTGTATGTGCAAAGGATGTTCACTCAACATCAAAAATCTTAGCTTTGAATCCAGAGACCAAGATTTAGTGATAGACACAAATCTATTGTGGTAATGACATAATATCGAAAATGTTACAAGGAAAAGAGTTGATCTGTTTCTACTTCGTTTTGTTTCAGACAACTTCGGCTTTTGTCGACCTTACATGACTTTAGAATTAAACCAAAACGATAATAAAACTACAAGCTCTTATTTCATACCTGTAAAATGAAAGGCTGGAAACAGTTCAAAAGGTAAAATCGACATTATCACTTCATAAAAAAAAGATTGGATCAACATATCCATACCGAAGCGACCCACGCCAACAGCGATTTTTACTATTATATATACTCCTGCTACCAGTTGCTACGGAGTATTATAGTTTTGATCACCTAACGGTTGTACCTATCACCTAAAACTAATCGAGATAGGTATAGGGTTAAATATATATAAATGATGAGAGTGAAAAGTTGAAATCCGGGTGACTGTCTGTCTGCCCGCTTGTCCGTCCGTCCGTCCGTGCGAGATTGAACTTGAATAAAAATTGAGATATCTCAATGAAACTTGGTATGTGTGTTCCTTAGTATTATATAAAACAAAAACCGAGTTCGTAGATGGGCGAAATCGAAACACTGGCACGCCCACAAATCACCATTAACCAAAAACACATAAAGTCTCATAACTAAGCACTAAATTAAGATATAAAATTGTGGGCAAAAAATTTTGAAAAAGTGGGCGTGGTCTCGCCATCTAATAACTTTAATGTATACATCTCCTAAACCACTAAAGCTACAACAACCAAATTTTCCAATATTACAAGAACTCTTATCTATAACGTGAAAATTGATGAAATCGGAAGAAAATCCCGCTCACTTCCCATATAACGCTATTGTTCAAAACTACAAAAGGCACGATAAATCAATAACTAAAATGTGCCTCCGGAATGGTATGACAAAGTTTATATTGGTCGAGGTAAAAATTGGACGATGGGCGATGGGGCCCGACTGACCGATTTCGACAAAATTTGATACTTGACATTCTTTTCATATTCTTATATCACATTGCAAAAAGCGAAATCGGACAATAACTACACCTACTGACTGTACTTCTCATATAGCACAATTTTAAATTCCACTTGATTCTTTTACTTTCCAGTACACAAATCAAGAAGCAATTAATATAACGGGATTAAACTTAGTATGAATAATGCCTTTAATGTATGCTCAAATCCAACCACAAGTGTTCAAGCCCCTAGGCACAGAATATGTGGCCCCCAGTATCTACAGTTGTGTGAGATATATAATTGAAATTCAGCGATAGTACTTTTCTGACAATGGTTTGTCTGTATGTTAAAAATGAGTTGAATCGGGCCAATACTTCCCTTAGCGCCCATATACCTAATATAAAAATTTTCGAACTTCGGGGTAACTTTGTGCCGCATATATCGGCCAATATGTGAGCTATCTCATTGAAAATTAGGAAGCGTGTTTTACTCACAACAGTGTATCTTTCTTCCTAAAATAGATACATTTTAGCGAAAACTTGATTTACCCCTCATATAACTAATATCAGAATTTTCGAACATCCGGCTGACTTTACTCTATATGATTGGTTCTTTAGTCAGAGAACTTAAAATCAGAAATCTGTATGACGGTTCGATCAGAGAACTTAAAACATACATGTATACTTTACGTTCTCTGACTAAGCACCCCGAGCTTTAAGAACTTATACGTCGTTGCTATAAAATAATTCACTTAACCAAAACCTTATTTTTTCCGAATATTCGATATTGCTTTATGAATGTAATCGAAAAAATTGACGAAGGCGTATGAACCATAATTCGAATGATTTCGAAAATAAGCTAGCCTTTAGTTTTTATAGCTTGCACTTCAACTATAAATTGTTTATAATTTGTACATTTGGTGGAGGTATTCGCTTATTTGTCCATAATTTGTTTGTGCTTCTATTGTGAGTTGATGAAGTAAATTATTGTCAATAAGCAGAGACAAGTGCACCAAAAAATTTAAAATTTGTTGTTATAATTTAAGACATTTATTATTTCAAGCTTATTTTGCGACACGGCACAATTCCGATTTCTTTGGCGCCGCGATTTGAAGGTACCGTTGGAAAGAGGAGGTCCTCCTGATTAAAAAATACATAGGGTTTTATGTACCGCAAACGCTTAGTTTACGAGATATTCGACCTTAAAGTTCAAAAATTCGCAAAATTCGAACATTTCAAGAAGCTATTTCACCACGTTAAACCCACTTTATTCACATTTTTCTCTTCAAATTAATTAAATTACACTATAATCTTTTAAATAAATCCACATTTTACACTTTTAGCAGGTTTTTTATTTAAAAAATCTTTATTTTAAAAATTACATTTTACACTCGTTTGAACCTCATTTGTTTACCGAAAATTACGAAGAAATGCAGCGCTGCCATGTGATGACAAGGCAATTCGCTGAAATTCCTCTTTTTCGCAAAAATTCCTCTATTCATGCATATGGATATTTTCTTTTTTAAATTTATTAAGCAAATAAGTAATATTATATACATGTATTAGTAATATTATATAATAATGTTACGTAATAAAGTGTAAGGTTACAGTACAGTACGAAAACTCAAATTTTGTTTCAATATGAGTGCATGATAACCGTAAAATATAACCACTTTATATCCAAAACTCAGATTTTAAATATAATAATATATATATCATCACCTTATATACAAACCACCCTGCAAGACGGAGGTAACAGATTGCACAAACACATTGAAACATTTTCAGCTGTTCACTAACACTGTTACATTTTCTGGAATTTTCAATTGAATGGGAGAATACGTAAGTAAGATAGAGAAAAACTATCGACATTCTAAACATATTGTAATATTAACTTGCTAGAATAGGAGAGACGAATGCCCAATTTTCAAGAAGAAGAAAACGAAAAGCGCAGTTTATTTTGGATTTTAAAGAGGTAAGTTCGTTACATGATAATTTGATACTTTATAATTAATTTCTATTATTTATATATACATATGTATATTATTAATTTCTTTTGTATAGAGAAACTAAAAGGATTAACTAGGAGAAAAAGGTAAGCATTGTGAATTGAATGTTGTGTGTATAATTAAAAATTTTAATGTTACAGAAAACATTTGGAGGATTCAAGTATATTGGGTACAACAAACAAATAAGAGAGTAAGTTTTAAATTAGTAAAGCTGAATAGCGCATATTTATTTCAAATAGTTGCTATAGATTATGCATTTTTGTGAAATATGTAATTTGTACTTTATATCTACATATATATGTATGTATATACATACATACATGTGTAAATGTAAAAAATTTAAAATCTAAATTGAAACGAGTTGTGCGGTTACAATTATAATTGTGCCGACTTTAGAATACCGTCCCACGATTTCGGGAATAAAATGGGTATTGTCGGATTGAGGAGGTTTTTCAGAATTAGTGAAGTGCTAGTGAACATAAAAAGCGAAATATATGTAAGTGTAAAATTAATTTACACCAGAAAACTTCTTGATCATTTCATAAGCGATTTTTTATATGAAGTTTTTGCTTTTTTTGAGAGCTGGAAGCCCACCTTTAAACGCAAATATCTCGAATATTTAAATTCTTGAACTGGATAACCTCCTCCATAATTAAAAATGTTCATTTGTTCGTCCAAGATATCTGTTCGCATGCAGAATATCTAAAATTGTTTAAAATAAAAACAACATTAGTGTTTCATCATAAACATACATATACGCATTTCTGCTCTATAAGCAGGATTTTAAAAATTAAATTAAAATTAAACTTTTTCGAAGCTTCAAGCACATGAGCGAAGTGTCTTTTCAAAAAAGGATATTTACATTTTAATTTTTTTTTAAACTATTTATATGATGTCTTTTCTTTAGTGCTGAAATACACAACTTCTTTACTTGGATGTTGATCTCAAAAAGATATGTCGCAAGTAAAAAAGGGTTAAATTATGTGTCCTAAACAGAAATACTATTTTTCAGTAAATCAATAAATATTTCCCTTATAATGTTTTCTTATTTCTACAAAAATTGAATTAAGAAATAGATATTCTCTTTTAAAAAGACACTTATCAACTATATTTTCCTCCTGTAATATACTATTTGTAAGTATTTACAAATCAAAAATCTTTATCAAAGTAATATTTGTTGCTATATTGTATTTTTTAATTAAACGACCACTTAATATTTTTAATTTTATATAATAATTATATATTTTTTTTTTTTTAGTTTTCGACGTGGATCCTATCAATCAGTTAAGTTTTAGTTTTAAATAATGAATAAGAAAACCTTTTCAAACTTCTTTGCGCTCCTCCAGCAGAACCATCAGAAATTGTGGTACCGTCACCATCGTCTGGCGGCCATGCAGGTATAATGTATTAATATATAAATATATTAGTATTTGTTTTATAAAAATACATTTATGTTTTTCAGATATAATCCAGAAGCTGAATGCTATTGAGACCCGTCTCACTGCCATTGAGAAGTCCCTAACAGACAAAGTAAGTAACGCAGTATTACAGTACCAAATTAAAACAGAAGCTAATTTTATATTTTAATTTTCTAGATGCCAGTGAAGGCCGAGGTGCAGGCGCAAAGTAAATTATTGCGCGAATGCCGCGTCATAGCGGCAAAGACGCACCATTCAATTAGCCGCATCACCGGTGATTTGGAGGACGAGCATTACGTGGAGCTCGCTTCGAAACTGCCCATGTCATCGGAAGAGCACGTGCGCTTCGTGGAAGACAAACTTTCCCAAAAGGAAAGCACGGATGCTATGGTAAATATTTCGTTTTTAAATATTATGCGATTGTAATATACTTTACTGTAATTTTTTTTTACAGATGCGGCTAATATTGAAATCAAAGGGCGCAAAAGGCAGTGTGGACGGCGTACTTCGTGGTTTGTTTTCAGAGGATGTAATGTACCATTATTTCCTGACAAGGATAAAAGCAGTATATGTGGGGAGCTCCGGAGATTTGTGGCCTTAAGCCACAATCGTTTTAAACAGAAGAAACATAAACTAAGGGCTAAACTAATATAAGTTTTATTATTATTACTTACATATATATATTAGTTTTAAGTTGTACATATTAGTTCTAAGTTGTACATATTAGTTTTAAGTTGTATGTATATATTAGTTCTAAGTTGAAGTGTCTAATTTTACTTTTAAAAATATGAATTTTTACAATTATAATTTTTATACTCAAATAACTTGTATATAATTTTTCTGCCGAATGCAATAATAATAGGCATATTATTAATTTAATTAATATCTGATTTTGATTTTATTATTAAATAAAGCAAAATAATTAAAAAAAATGACTTTTATTTAAAATAATTGAATTTGCTAGAAGTAACAAATGGGTAACAGAAATGCTTGTTCCTGCTAACATGATTACATGTTAAAGGTAACAAACTGATAACCAAAATAATAACACTAACAGATATTCGGGTAACAAATACTTTTTGTTATCAATAACACATAGGTAAGCTTTGCGCTAACGAAAGAATTTGTTACCCGTAACATACTGTGAAGAGATTTGCTAACAAATGTATGTATTCTTTTAGAACAAGGCAGCATGCGATATTTGCCATTGGTTAGAGCGAGATAACCATTGAACATTAAATAGCTATGTGTTACTTTTTTCCCACTCTCTGAACAAAAGTAACAAATATTTTAACGAATGCAAAAGTGAACAATAACAACTCGTTTACACGTTTGCTAACAACTACCCGTCTTGCAGGGCAATGTATCATAAAAAATAAATGGAAATCGCTGACAGAAATAATAATCAAAATTTATCAATTTTATAACGAAAACTTAAATTTTGTTTGAATATGAGTGCATAATAACCAAAGAATATAACCACTTTCACCACTTTATAACAAAAAGTCAATATATTTTTTTATTTTTAACGCAGAAAGGAGTACTACGCGAAAGTACTTCAGTCATCCCGGGTATTCGCTCGGTTAATATAGAAAAAAGAATCACGCGATAAAACAAACAAAGAAAAATTGTTAAAAATCCTACATATTTACTGTTTAAGATGTGGCAAGGCTCGTTTTCCTCATAATTGTAAACAATCTAGCCTTTTCAACGATGGGTGTGCTAAGTGATTTTTAAATTATTAAATTTAGGTAAAATATAGCAAAATAAAAGTGAAATGTAAGCTTATTTCAAAGCTTAGAGTGTGTATTTAAATATGCAAAGTAAAAAATGTGAAACAATTCTGTGAAACATAGAGAAATAACATGTTTTCTTAGTGAAAATTTTTGAACTTTTAATCGTGAATATTTTAAAAAATATTAGTAATTTTTACATTATTTTTGGATATTCCTATCTATTCATTTATACGGAAATTCGGTTTTTTACCCCTCCGCCAAAGTAATCGGAATCGTGCCTGCGACACTATTTAAAAGAAATTGTAATAACATACTGTCGGTATTTTATTAGAATTCAATATTGACATCTTGGTATTTATACCTAAACTTTTTTGTCCAGATTATTTTAATAAATTATAAACACAACCTCAATCTAACAGCATTGACTGACGGCAACGTTAATCCGGATTATCTGCATTAATCGGAATTAATTCAGGAGTTGGTAAGTCCCATTTAACCCCTTGACGTATCAATTAGCGCAACGAAATTCGCTTCCAACTGTTCGCACACAACTTGCACTTAACAAGTCCCAAACTAACATGTTTGTTTTACAAATATACAAAAAATAAAATACTACGATTTAATATTAATGCGTACAAAAAATATGGATAGTTACACAACTGATCCGCAGTAGATAATGCACTCAACTGCAACAATGTTTTTTGTTTACATTATTAGCTGAAAATAACGGGAAAATTTCAATTCTCTTTTCATCAAATGTACATTTCTACACACCACGAGTCAGACCCTTGATAATCATGTTAGGCACAAAAATTGTACCACGACTCATAGCAGAAACATTTAAAAACGCTACTCCCTTCCTTCCTTTTCCTTCCTTACCGAGCAAAATGTGTTATAGCAGAAACATTCAAAAACGCTACTCCCTTCCTTCCTTTTCCTTCCTTATCGAGCAAAATGTCGCAGAAATCAGCCATCTTTGTTTGTTTACATTTGAACAATGTTGCCATTGCTCAATGCGCATATAGTTTTGAGAACATCTTTGTTTTCAATTACAATTTTTTACAATATAAAATACCAAAACTGAAAACAAACTATCAAAAATAGTTTATATATTTATAAATAATAGCATTCGACTCTGAATTTGAGTTATTTTATGAAAATTTCAAACATATTGAACAGATTGAATTATAAAAGTTGATAATTACTACAGTGTATCGATATTGGCAACCCTGCGTTGTGAGAGAGCAATCAGCTGACACGTTTCCACGGCAAAAATCCAAATAGGTACTTTTGCGTAGTACTCCTTTAAAAATCTATGTATTTTATTACATAATATTATTATTTAATATTACTTAGTTGTTTATTAAATTTAGATAAGAAAATATCCACATGCATGGAAGGATTGTTTATCCTCATTTTAATTTGAAATATAATTTATAGACACTTGTTTTTATTAAAACTGAGATTGCTAAAGAAAGAAAGAAGAATTATAGCGAAAAAGAGAAATTTCAGCGAATTGCTCATATTTGCTTCAAGAATGATAAAGAAAGAAAGTTTCTAACATTCTTGTATTTGCTTATTATTATATCGCAGCGCTCCATTTTCTTATAATTTTTAGCACATAAATGATGCTCATTACGAGTGTAAAAAGTAATTTTAAAAATATAAATTTCTTACTTATAAAACCTGCAAAAAGTGTAAATTGAGAATTTGTTTAAATGCTTACAGTTTAATTAAATGAATGAGAAGGGAAAATGTGCATAAAATGTATTAAATGTAGTGAAATAGCTTGTTGAAATGTTCGAATTTTGGGAATATTCGAACTTTAAAGTCGAATACCTCGTAAACTAAGCGTTTGCGGTACCTATAACCGCATTTTTTAATGAGGAGGACTTCCTCTTCCCAACGTTACCTTCAGATCGTGGCGCCAAAGAAATCGGAACTGTGCCATTTTCATTGAAAATATTATAAAAATTACAATCAGCTGTTTAAAAGAGTTTCAAATTCGCATAGCTGCCGTCTGTCACCTACAAAATTTGGATTGATTAAGTGTGCAGTTAACCCGGATTAACGCTGCCGTCTGTCAAGGCTTACTTTATAAATAAGAAAATGCTCAATCTCACTAACTTGGCAACTCTTTTTAATAAACATTTAGTATTCTTCTTTTCTTATCATTCGGATTAATTTTTCCTTTTGTGTCATGCACGTTTTTCGTTTGTTTGAGTGTCGCATTTGCTTTTGCATGAAAATTTGAGGCCCAGATTTAAGTGCGTATCAATAATTGTGATATATTTGCAAGAGTAATACAAAATATATTGTTGAAAATCGTGTCTTTCGCAGCGTAACATAATAACGTTTTTTAATCGAGTTTAACAGCCAAGTTCTGGCCTCGCATTGATGATAATGAGCGACGAAGAAAGGGATATTGACATTGAAAGTGATGTAAGGAATCAATTGCCACAACAAATAGCAACAATAACAATCGCTAATCAAAACAATAATTTCAAATGTTATATTTTCATACTTTTCACCGTTTATTTTTTCACTCATAGGATGATAACGATTCTGATACGGGTGCACAGTCATCAAGGCATGCAAATACACAAAATTTTACGCAGGTGAGTGTTTGTCTGTTTGTGGCCGTGTGTGTTGGCGAGCGCGTGCTGCTGGCACATGCTTACGCATACCAACAAATATTTACACCAATCATTCTATTAATTTGGGTTGGGTGGTGGTGGTTTTTTCCTCCGTTTCGGTTGTTTATTTACGCCGTCGCAGACTTGAATTCGTATAAGAATTATTTACGAAATCATAAATTGTTTTTACATTTTAAGGCTGAGAAACGTGCACATCACAATGCTTTGGAAAGAAAAAGACGTGACCATATAAAGGAGAGTTTTACCAGTTTACGTGAAGCAGTGCCAACACTTAAGGGTGAAAAGGTAATAATAGTGAAATTTTTCAAAACATGGTGTAATTGATTGTGTCTCGGAACTTCCACTACAGGCCAGTCGTGCACAAATACTAAAGAAAACGACGGAATGCATCCAAGTAATGAGACGAAAGATACAAGCAAATCAAAAAGACGTAGAAGATATTAAGAAGCAAAATGCAATTTTGGAGCAGCAAAGTAAGTACAGCGGAAACCCATTTCCTTTAAATTAAAGTGGATCAAACACATTTACGGGTTTTTCAGTACGCATGTTGGAAGAGGCAAAGAAAGGCTATGTGATAGACCCCAACGAGTATCAACAACTGAATCAAGAGTATCAAGCTTCAGCGGCAGATAGCTCGGATGGCGATGAACAAGATTTCAGTCGTCGCAGCAAAAAGATGAAGACATCCTATCAAACATAGATAATGTCAAACGACTGTCTCCAATGTTGCTACCATAAACTATACTATATGTAGCGCAAATGGCGTCCAAATATTTTGTATGTGGCTCACCACTTTTTTAATTATAAGAACAATCCCCTCAATTATGAGAGACGAATCAATTAAGCTAAGAAATCGTGCAGTGTAATGATGATGGTACATAAATTCTTTTACAATACTTATAACTAGTTTGTAGGTTTATGCTCTTTTAGATTTTATTTACATTTAAAAATCTAACAAATATATATTTTTTATGTTTACAAAAATAGTTTATTCTATTATACATAGTAATCGCAGTTGTTAATAGCTCTTTTTTTAACAGTCACAACAAGTATGGCTGCATTTAGGTAGCTCACAACACGTCGAAAGTTTCACAATCGTTTCAAGTAATAATTCAGCTAAACCTTTCATTATAATTTAATTAAAGCAATCGGTTCACTTAATTTTAATGACAACGTATAATATTAAAAATACAAACAATACAAAAAGAAACATATAGCACATATGACGGCCACCACTGTGCTTCCCTAAGCGTACCACTCGTGCCATTGTATTACCGAGAAATCCACCCGTTCTATCCATGTCATCATCGATACCACGTAACAACTTGTCCTGATAGCGAACTTCGTTGCCAATATCTATAGTTAATGACTTAAGTGCACCTATTTTATGTTTTAGTTCCTCAGCAGCGCGTTCGTTCTCCTCTTCTAGCGCGTCGTGTGGTAAAGCACTTTGACCTGCCGTTTGGTTAAGGGGTTGATACGGATAATTATTGCGTCGCATACTGTTGCCGGAATGCGCCAGGTTTGTATTGGAATCAATGCAATACGGCTGTTAAATTATATTGTGAAAGTATAAATTTGTTACTTTAATGCAAGTTGTTTTGACACGTCAGTTGAGTGGAATGTAGATTCTACAGGAGTACGTATTTGAATTTTGTTGTTGTGACTTTATCACCTCCTTTTTCCTTTGTTAATGAATTCACTGAGCGTTTTAATAACTACTATGTTTTTAGTTGCACATTCATTTGTTTTCTTGCAAGTAATTATATCTTATTGCTGGAATTTAATAATATGTATCTGTGAATGAATGGTATGACTGAGTTCACAATCAATTTCACCAAATTGAACAAACAACAATACTTCAAATAAAAACAATTAAGGTATATTCTTAAACAATACGAACGCATTTATAAAAATCCAACATTATATTTTAGTTGCGCGGCGTTAATATGAAAGTAAAAAAATATTTACTTGTCATATATATACCAATATAAATATTTTTTTTGTTTTTATTTCTTTTAATATTTTAATAAGTATAGAATGTTTTTACTACACTTTAAATAAGCACTGTTTAAGGCAATTGCATAGCAACTCTGCGCAGTGACCATTCGCAATGTAGTAAATAAATAAATTCGAACAGCTGTGAATATTTATGAGCAGTTGTTTTTTGCATTTGATGGGATTCATTGTATATTTTTCAGTATTCTTTTATATCTATTTCTATAAACATCTTTTAGGTTAACAAAATTAATAGTTTTAAAATGTTGAAAATCAATACTGAGTAGTGTAAAAGTGCGTGATAAAATATAGTTAAAGTGTTTCACACAAAAGTTAGTAGTATAATCAATTTCATAACAAATATAAGTCGCAATTGGTATCACGCACTCTGTTAGCCATTACTTAAGTGGTAACAACTGTGAAACGTCTTTGTGGAAGAACACTGAGCAAAATCATAACAAAGTCAAGGTAAACAAAACTGCAATGCTCTTATTTACATGGCTATTGACGTAATCAATATAATAAATACTAATTTAAATTTGATATAGAGTGAAAATTTATCCATGTAATATTATGGCCAACTGTCACCAAAACGTACGCAATGTTAGTCATAAGTATATAGCTATAACGTACAAAATAGGTTATCATGTGCAGGTTAACTATGTATATATAATATTCAAATACATATAAATACGTATGCAGTCTCATTTGAATTTTTTAAATCTATTTTTGTCAATCTATCAGTTACTCCCCGCAAATGTGTCTTTAAATATATTATTTGTTTAGTGTCTTTCCTATCGCTGAAACATTCGTATATCTCTTTCTGTTAGCGCCCTTGTAGGTTTTACGTGATGCACTAACATAAATCTATAATCAATAACATTTATAAATAAAAAGGTGTGTATAAAAATATGCTAAGCATAATAATTAAATTAATTATACAATGTAAAATATTATTTTTACCTAATTATCGTAATTGTATTTATCCTCTTGTTTTTAATCAGCCGATTTTTTTTTGTATTCGCAAATATAAATTTTCTAAGGTGACTTCGCTTGGCGTTTTGCCATTGTGCTGCGCACAATCACAAGTATAATCTTTGTTTTTATTTTTCTCATACTATAATTAAATCTGCTAATCTGCATGCATATTAGCGGTTATATTATTATTATACATTTGCTATGTATCCGCCAAAATGCTCTAAAAGGTTTAGTTAAGGTTCATAGTACGATAGCCCGTACTATAACTGGTTTTACTCGCCAATGGGTCAGTATGTTAATGTGTCATATTGATCTTTGTTTTTTAGTGACATTCATATAATGTACTTATTTACTTTTTATGAAGTTATAGATTGCATGTTTTGTGTCCGTTATAAAGCGACATTTATTTAATGAATTTATTTACTTTTATTGCGATGTTAGAAATTACCCTTGTTATTGTACGCTCCAGACCACTTAAATAATAATATTTATAAATGATAAGAGCTATGCTCATGTATGAAACTCTTATATGTACATATGTATATATGCAAGCAAATAAGTTGTGTGAATTTTTGTATAAATTTATTTTGTAATTGCAGTGTGATTTGTAACTTGAGATATGTCGACATTAGATGGTGCCGCGGTGCCAGCTCTTGGTCTTATAGGGAAGTTGGCGCAATCATTTGGCGTAAATGAAGCCGCGCTCCGCTTGTTGCTCTCAATTTTTGGAGGTAAGTGATAAACATTAATTTATTATCATTTATCCAGTTTTTAAACAAATTTTCACTTCCAGGGTATGGAATTGCTGTTCTATATCGCAAACATGTCGTAGGTCAACCCAATAAACAACTGCATCACCTTTATTTCGTCATTTGCGGTTTGCTGATATGCCTATTTAATTTTGGCTTTGACACATATCATTCACTAATTGCAATCACCACAACTTATGTACTGGCGCGTTTACTTCGTGGCTGTCCACGTGAATTTAAAATTTTAAACTTCGTTTTTCATATGTCATATCTGCTTGTTGGCTACTATTTTACGGAAAGTGATGAATATGACATACTTTGGACTATGCCGCATTGTGTGCTGGTGTTACGTTTAATCGGCTTTGGTTTTGATTTAGCCGATGGGCTGAAAGAGCAAGACAAACTTTCTAAAGAACAAAAGGAGTGTGCGCTTGCAGAGCTTCCTTCACCACTCGAATTATTTGCATTCGCTTATTTGCCATGTTCTTTTCTAATTGGACCACAATTTCCGTATCGGCGTTATAAGCGTTTCATCGAAGGTGAATTCAATCAGCACGATGGCAACTTGGAGGCAGGTCTCAAACGTATGTCAGTAGGATTTGTTTACTTAATTGTTAGCCAAATTGGTGCTGTTTATTTCCCCAACACCTATATTCTATCTGATGAATATGCGAAGGTGTCATACTTCTGGCGTTTAGCCTATTTGGGCGTATGGGCGAAAGTTGCAATCTACAAGTATGTTGCATGCTGGCTACTGACGGAGGGTGCGCTCATAGTTCTGGGTAAGTAATTGTAAAAATTATAATTATAAATTTATGTTATCACTCTTCATTCGAACAGGCATATCTTATGCGGGCAAGCAGGAAAATGGCAAACACGATTGGTCCGGTTGCTCTAATGTTAATCTGATCATATTGGAGACTGGCTACACAATGCAGCATTACGTACACTCTTTCAATATAAATACCAATCAATGGCTCGGTCAATACGTTTATAAGCGACTGAAGTTCCTTAACAATCGTACGATTAGTTATGCAGCGGCTTTGGGTTTCTTGGCTGTGTGGCATGGCTTTCACAGTGGCTACTACATGGCTTTCTTTAATGAATACATGACCGTGACAATAGAGAAACAAGTAAGTATTGTTGTAATAAAAAAAAAAAACTCATCACTCAAACTTTTTTGAATTGCTTAGTTTGCCAGCGTCTGGGCGAAAACTAATATTGACATGTACGCTGACATTGTTAGTCCTCCATTTGTTTACCCCGCACTTAAGTACTTTATACAAAAACTTTACGATCTCTTCGTCATTGGTTGGTGTATGACACCCTTCATATTGCTTGGTTATTCTCGTTGGATGAAGGCATATAGCGCCGTCAATTATTTCGTGTTGATTGGTGTGTTGGTTTGGACAATATTCTATCAAACTTACAAATATTATGTACGTGCCGCAAAACGACGCGAACAAGATTCAACCTTCGGACGTGCAACAACACTTTCGCCAACTATTAACGATGCCGCACATGACAAACGAGATTAGTAAAGGTGCTTAACAATAATTAGGCATTTTCAAGCCAACCGTTGATTAATAGTAAATTGTAAAAAATATTTAGCTACTAATATTTTAAGAGCACTGATGTATTAGCTGTGCAAGTAAAAAGGCTGTTAAAAAGTGAAATTTACTAAAGACATATTTTTTATAAACGTTTAAGAGTTTGTCGCACCCAAATTGATTATCGTGTATCAAAGAATAATAAAGAAAACAAAAAACAGCTGTTTGGTGCTACAGTTTGAAGTTGTAATGCAGTCATAGCTAATTTTTCACTTTCGTAGTCATAATTATCATTTCATAAAGTTTTATATTTTTACATTGAACCTAATATTTCTTAAAGCGATAATGGCTTTGGCCTTCGCAAACATGAGTACTTTAGTAATTTTGCAGCTACATAATCTACAGCCTACTAGTCAGTAGTTAATTTTAATTTATGTCAAGCTCAGGCACACTTTGTTGTATATATCGTGTTGTAAATAGCAACAAATTTTCATATGTAAAACATCTTTCTTGCTGTAAAGCTATTGAAGTATGTATTTGAAGTACGTATATATATGTAAGGGTGTCCGTTATGTTCCAAGTTTATTTTTTTTGCAAGTGATTTCTTCGTTGCTCATACGACGTGGTGTACCATATGAAAACATGAAATATCATTTTTAGTCGCAGGTTTAATGTTTTGGAGATAAAAGAATTAATAGCAAATGGTAAAAAATCACATATAAAATGTAAGAGAAAAGTTAAATAATTTGGGTACGACCTTGCTTATGTTGGATCGTTTGGTTAGGGCAAAAACTGAAACTTCAGAGGGTCTTTGCAAAACAAAAATCTACTTTGAACATATCGGACACTCTAATACATATGAAAAAATGTTTTATATAAAAATAAGCGCCGAATAATTATGCAATTATCCTGCATAGATGCAGCGTAGCAGAGGCAAAGTGAAGTATTTTATAAAAATTTACTTCATTATATATACACAACCCAAGCAATATATGTAAAAAAAAGTTATATACAAATTTATATGTGCAATGTCCACCACAAGTTATTATACTAACTTAATTGTTTAATTTAAAAGCGAAAGTTCATATTACACAAGAAATTGTATATTTTCACATATATTCACTACTATTTTACCTTACGTACTTACTTTTGTTATTGTACTAAAGAGTAACTATTGTCACGCTATTATAATACATAGGTATATATATTTTTTATTATTAAAGCGTTAAAAATAACATGGTTTCAGTTTCAATTAAAGTGCAAAATATGTATCTGTAAAATGAAGGTTTGTATGCAATTGAACTGAACATTGTCCTCCCTTACGTCCCTCTAATGTATGATTAATGTTCCATAGGCTGCTCGTCCCCACCGCCAGTCTCCTCACGGTTTGGTTCAATTTCACAATCGCTAACTTCCTGTATTTCATTAAACATATATTCATCCTGATATTCCTTCAGAATTTGACTGGAACGATTCTCATCCAAAAACAATGAGTACACTTTCTTCACATCTTCAGTGGTTACCTCTGTAGCTTTGCGTCGTCGGCACACTAAATTCGCTGTTGTAATCAATTGTATCGCATAACGTAAGCTGGTGTCCGTTGCAATGCGTGTCAGAATGGTTAAAGCGTCTGGATGCATTAGACAATCTTCCTCTTCACAACGTATTTTTAATATTTCTTTAATCTCTTTTTCGGTATATGGCACTGTGCGTATGATAATCATACGATCCAATAAATCTATTGGTATGCCATGCGGGCTGCGATAGTTTGTACCGCGTATGCGTGTAATGCCGCGATTAGTGGCCATTACGACAACCGGTGCCATATCCGATTCCAAAGCACGATTCAGATAGGAGAAACATTCAATATCTAGCATATGTACTTCATCGATGAAAAGTACGCCGGGATTAATTTCCGCTTTGCCCTCTTCACGCCATTCTAGCACTTTATTATTGATCTGATCACGTATTTCTTGCTTTATTTCGCCAGTGTCGCCGGAGAATAGCGCGAGAAAGCCGTGCGTACGACTATTGATGACATCGATTTCATGCAGAGTGACGGTGTGCACAACTTCCTTACGTTTCTGTAATTCTCCTTCGGGACACTGCACGAAACGTGTCTGTGCTCCGGTGGCATCATAATCGCGTGCACGCGTGAAACTACGACCCAACTTAGTAACTTTGCCGGAAGCTTTATCGATGGTGATAACATCGCCCGCTTGTATTTTTTCTTTCATGAAGCACTCTATGATCTTATTGCCTAAATCGTAATTTGTTTCCATTTCAGTCGTTTTTAAAGTAACCTATAAGATATAACAAACGAATAAATCTTGCAGTTCATTGAAACCGAATTTAGATATACCTTTCCAATTTTTTGACCAGTACCCGTTGCCGGCCGATCAATTTGTATCTCCACAACTTCACCCTCAATAATTTCTGTTTCCTCTTTGATGCGTACACCAATACTTTTGCGTAGCGCCTGTGATAGTGCCTCGGTTTTACTCATCTCCAGCGAGTATATCTCCGAACCAGACATGCTGGTGAATGGCGTTTCGGTACCCAAAGCCTGTGCCATGCCAACAGCAATCGCCGTTTTACCTGTACTCGGTTCTCCCGCTAGTAATATGCAACGCCCAGCTATTTTTCCCTCACGCACCATTTGTACTACAACACCAGCGGCACGGCGTGCATCTTTCTGGCCAACCATGCCTTGTGACACAGCTCGCGCTTCCAGCACATCGTCCAGACCTAGACCGCGTATGTGCGAATGCGCGCCAATACGTTCGATGCGAGTAATATCGCGTACTTCAATCTTATCACCATCAGCCATTTTTAGTATTGGATTTTATTTCTTTTGCACCAAACTTACGTTTTAATAGCAATCTTTTTCTGTAGAAACTTTCTAGAAGCTATAATTGTTTCTCGTTGCTAAGAAATATTACCGGCCGACTACCTTTTCATTTGTTTAACGTGTTTTTCTGTTTTATTACTTCTGACATTTACTCAAATAGTTTGGGGGTTGTGTTGCAGCAAAGACAGGGTTGATTTCATTTCGATTTTTTAAAGAAAATAAAACAAGAGTGTGCTACTTTTATTTTGTTTTGCTATCAACATTCGCATCTATCACCGCACGTAAGTGAAAGCTTTTAAAAAGAAATATAGGAAAGTTAATTTCTCTTATCCAACATTTGTACGTCGGCATTCTATATTCAATAACTGAAATACTCAATTTTGTTTGTTCAGGATGGACGTCCACGCCTGGTTGCCGGTGATATTTTGCAGTCTTTCCATTCCATTATCGTTATTTATGTGGCTGGGTAATTTGGCTTTTTCGAAATTTTGGCATTCAAATGAGTTTGAAGGTAAATTAACTCTTAAATGATTCTAAAAGTCGCTCACCACCCATTGCCTTGGTATATTTGTGTGTGTAATAATTGTAATTTTATATTTTCTAATATAGAACCGCCCGTCATACCCCCAACACGTTGGCTGTTCTCAACATTAGCGCCACTTACGCTTATGACAATTGCGCTACGCAGAAAATCCGTTAATAAATCAGGTGCTGCATTGGGTATAATATTTTCCTTTATTTTATCCATCGCCAACCATGCATTCTTCGCCAGCTTGGCGGCATTTTTCTTCACTTCGTCACGTGCAACCAAATTTCGTGCGCATTTGAAACGAAAATTCGAAAAAGACTTCAAAGAAGGTGAGTGTTGGACTCCACTAGTTTCCACAGAATTATTTTAAATTTGCTATACGCAGGTGAAGGCCAACGCAACTGGGTGCAGGTGTTGTGTAATGGTGGCATGGCTACACAGTTAGCGCTATTATATCTCATAGATTGCGGCAGTTGTGAGCGTCCCATTGATTTTTCCAATGAGTATCGCTCCAGCTGGTTAGGCGTTGCAGTTATGAGTAAGTAAAAAAAAATAAATTTCCACTGTCAAAGCGGTTAAAGAAAAATATTTGACAGGCGCTTTCGCTTGTTGTAATGGCGATACATGGGCTAGTGAGCTCGGCAGTGTGCTTTCAAAAAAAGATCCATTCCTCATCACAACGCGTCGCCGTGTGCCACGCGGCACTAACGGTGGCGTTTCTATACCAGGACTAGTGGCCAGCCTTGCTGGTGGCCTTTTTGTTGGAGTCATCTACTATATAACGGTGCGTTATACCGTCGAAGCGCACACGCTACAAGCGAGCCCTTCGCAGTGGCCGCTTATAATATTTGGTGGCGTTGCTGGACTTCTTGGTTCTTTGTTGGATTCATTGCTTGGTGCTACAATGCAGTACTCGGGTGTCGATAAGGAAGGCAAAATTGTAGAATGTCCTGGAAAGGGTGTGCGACATATCAGCGGTTTACGCATATTAGACAATCACAGTGTCAATTTGATTTCCAGCATTGTGACCGGTGTGACTATGCCTTTGATAGCGTTAAAATTTTGGCCTTTGTATTAAGTAAGAATCGACATGATGATTTTTGATACTTCTGATTTTTTAACATCTGCTGACTTTTGTCAAAACATAAAAATTGTTCAATTAGCTGTATATACGGTACCTTTGTAAAGGCTGCTGTTAAACTCTAATGTAAGCCAGAACGAATTTTGTAAGCATACACACACATGCTGAGCAGCTAAAATTCACCTTCATATATGTATGTATGTATGTATTAATATAGTATCGAGTACCAACGAAGCGGTTGCATATCGTATTAATTAGTTTTGAATGTTTGGTGTTTTACAATCTTATTTAATTATGCAACTACTAGAACTGATATGTAACGTGAAACGTTTAGACAAAGGTTACAAAAATATTTTTAATTATTTACACAAGGAAATCTGTCTCAAACTGTAACTAAAAAGAACTGTTTTTATATTGTAAAATTATCGATTGCAGCTTTAAATATAATAATATGCATGTAGGTGTGACTAATAAACATTTGTATATGCATGATGAAAATAAATCGTGTTTTTAATATACATATATGTACCTTGGACCGTTATGCAACTCGATGAGAACTTTCGGAACAATCAATTTCGAAACAAGGGAGCTTTGGCCGTCTTCGCTCTTCCATAGTCGACGCAGCAGTCACTCACCCACTTTTAACTGCTCCGCTCTGCCCAATATGCTTTGCAACTGGGCTTCCTGCACCCACCTCTGACAGCAATTGTTACGGATTTCTCAATAAATCGTCTACCTTGTAACTCACTCTTGAAGTTGATTACTGGATTGTGAAATAAAAGTCAAAATTTAATGCTTATACACTTATCTTTATTTCTAACTCCAACAACTTAAAGCTTGACTACTCATTATCCGAATTAACTACTTATATACTTCTTCTTCTTCTTTACTGGCATAGACACCGCTTACGCGATTGTAGCCGAGTTAACAACAGCTCGTCAGTCGTTTCTTCTTTTCGCTAAGTGGCGCCAATTGGATATTCCAAGCGAAGCCAGGCCCTTCTCCACTTGGTCCTTCCAACGGAGTGGAGGTTTTTCTCTTCCTCTGCTTCCCCCGGCGGGTACTGCGTCGAATACTTTCAGAGCTGGAGTGTTTTCGTCCATCCGGACAACATGACCTAGCCGACGTACGTGTGACGTAAAGCCAAGTCGCGAGTACGACGACTGTTTGTTTGATGACAGGAGATATTTCGTCATGCCCCCGTTCACTGCCAGACCCATTTGCTTTGCTTCCTTGTCCAGTCTGGAGAAAGCAGAACTAACGACGCGGGTGTTGAGGCCGATGATATCAATATCATGTAATGCCTTGCTGTACCGTCGCACAATGGTCGATCTTGTATGGAATCAGCGGCCAAAAATACTTCCACTGCCTATATAAAAGTGAAACTTTTGCCAAAGCTTTTTAAAATGTCCCTCTCTCGTTTCGCACTCCGTCACCCCCCGATGGTAATGAATTTTTATTAATTATATTAAATTGAAACAGTTGATAAACGAATAAAGGAATTTTTTGAATATTATTTAACTAAATCAAAAACTGATTTTAATAAAGTTGATTTAATTTTGCATGATAGTTTTCTTTGACTGCTGATGAAAGGATCTAAGCTCAAAAGTAATCGGTTTAGCAAGTCCTGATTTGTATCGACCCGTAAGTTCTTTCGTGTATGATGGAGTCGATACATCTTAACGTCCTTATTGCTGGTATTTCTTCCGTCGTCAGTCCACAAAATTTTAATTCACACTCCCGATGTTATTCAATATGCTGAGTCAAGCAATACGGACTCAGACTCCTTACGATGTAAGGTACTAAATTTTGTGGACTGACGACGGAAGAAATACCAGGAATATTTTGAAGTTAATTCCCTAGCAGGATCTAGCGCCTTTTGAAATTGAATTCGAACAAGACGGCAATAGCGTGTGGACGAAGGATATTAGCTTCGGTGCAGCCGAAGTAAACGTTTTTTTTTCTTGTTTTTAAGCTATTTTTACTGCACAGTCCGCGTGTTTCTATTGTCTCACTTCTCTCCCTTTTCGTAGCGCGTACGTATAGTATAGAGCAATAGTGTATTTACCGTTAGTTTTATTGGTTTTTTTAAGAAATAGCTTCGATACAAACAGTGTTAAATTTCAAATTTTATCTTTTTATTTTTGGCTTATGAAATCGACCAGAGTGCGTCGTCATGATTGAGCTTTGCACATCACAGAGTCTTGTGATCATTTTACCCTACTTCAGTAGTTGATGTTAATCACACCATGTGATTCTGAAAACAGAGACTATTACTTACAAGACATGTTTTGACTGTTTCTTCCACTGGTGTGGGTCTTGCGCCTAATATTTCTTGTGGAACTGGTATCATATACATACTATATGTAGGTGGTCAACTTTTAGGATCGCCTTCATATGTTCGTTTCGATAGTTAGCTTAGATCGTTGGGCTTCGGCTGGGCCAAAGAAAGAAGCGATGAGGAATATTGTACTGTAGAACCGTTCCCACGACAGCTGGGTCCAAGTAAACAGAACGGATGCGGATTTTATTCGGCCAAAACCTCAACTTGGCATCATTCCTGGAAATTATTTCAGCAATGTTTTCTGCCGTTACAACAACAACAGCAATATTACTGTAGAAGGTCTCGGTATAAGGTCAACTTTCGATATTACCATAAGTTAAAAATGTTCGATGAATGTAGTTTTCGAATGTGGCGTTTGTGACGAAACATGGCGTTAGAGAATAAAAATCAAAAAATGAGAATAATTCATGCATCTTTCGTTATAGTTTATACAATTTTATTTCATACAATAAATAATATACATACATATATAAGAATATCTCTAAGCTGTACCGACTTAATTTTTTCTGTGACTGCTATGTGATATTTTACCGCTATACGTGTGCTTCGGCAGATCCAGATTATCATTGTAACCGCTTGAAGGAGAATTATGTACGGGCTGATCATCCTGCTCGTACAAAGAGTTGCCACCGGCCGCCATCGAAGGCTTCGCCACACCAATCGAGTACTTGAACATCAAATCTGCCATCGGCGTGGAGATGATCTGTGATGCAGACGCCACCGTCTTAAATGTGATACGACGTTTGCGCATATGCACTGTGCTATTTTGACGCACATAAGTGTACTTGCTCGGGTTGGGCGAATAATACTCTTCTTTGATTTGTGGCTTATAGCTGGACATAGGCTGTGAGCCATAACCATTATTGTTATTGTTGGACACTTGTGGCTTGTACTGCTGCGCTGCGGCAACCGCTGAGAGTGACACCGGACCGCCTCCATAGCCACCCAAGCTCGGTGCTTTCGGTGTCTCTGTGGTTGTGGTGGTGCTAGTTGTTGTCGCTGTGTGCGTTAATTTGGGGCGTGTAATAATGTTATGTACTTTTATCGGTTTCGGTAGTTCCAGCGTGCTTGGCTTGGTAGGCGCTATGCCATGATAATATTTATCATCCGGTCCCTTGCCATAGGTTCCTACCAAATCATCGTCTTCTTCCTGAAAATTGGTGCCGCCATAGGCGAATACGGGACTGCTTACGGTATTTTGTAGCGCTGGCACACCATAACCATTGGTGGCCATCTCTTTGCCAACTGCACTACTCTCTTTATTGGCGCCATTATTCTCCAAGCGATACTCACCAGGCAAACTCGAGGCGAGTATTTGCTCCATTTGCTCCTGCAGAAATTGATAGAGTGGCGGAGAGGTATCATTGTACGACAGTGGTGCCTCGTCGGCTACATATTGATTGTTTATGTAGGCGCTACGTCCATCTAACTCTTTGGTGTCAATCGGCGTGACCGCACGTCCTTCTTCAACAGCTTGTCTCGCCATATACTCGTTATTGTCCAGCTGACTTTCGTTTGGAGTTATAATTGTGGTGTCTACAATATTAAGCGGTGTTGCTGTTGATGTTGTGGTTGTGTTCGTACTGACATTTGCTCTCTCAGGCGCGCTCGTGGTGGTGTTATTCACCAAAGTGGGCTCCAAAGCGGCTGCGTGCACTGCAAGGAAGTTAAAAAAGCATAACATTTGCTACAAAGAATTCTAAGCAGAAGTAGTGCCGCATGCATTTTCTTCTTACCAACACACATCAAGCCGAAGTATAGTGTTGCTGTAGTGATTTTTCGTGTAGCCATTCTGTTAATGCAGCACTGCGTCGACCTTGCGCATGCTTTTATACCGTTATCTTGTCGGCGTTCACTTCCTACTAGCAAGCACTTCAAAGAACCCAAAAAACTATGTCCGTAAACAAAAAAAATATATATTTAGACTTTAGGCTACTTCTTTACCCACATTGGTTGCAAGTCCATTTGTCTCGCAGCTAATTTTATTCTTTGCCATGACCCTTCAAATTCTCGCAGCCATAGAAGTGGCATCAATAACGCGTAATGAGCGCCGCAACGTATCAAGCATCTTCGGGTTAGAAATTATTTTAATGAGTTGCTCGTTAAATACATACATATGTATGTGAAGCGAACTTTAATACAACTCTTGAGAGACAATCAAAACTATCAAAGTGCCTCATCATGTTTTAATCACTCTTTAGCGGCAACGCACAATCACTCATATAACTTAACTGTTTGCATAGAAAATTTTTTTGATATAAAGGGTGCTTTATGTGAGACATGGAGCTTTAATTTCATAAGAAAACCCAGATTTTAACTTTCCCAAGAGAGTCTGGATTTCTGTAATCGTTATGCCGAAAATTGGCTTGATTGCGGAAGATAATGTAACGGTAAAATTGTGTGTTGACAGTTTATTGCACAGAACGCGAGTTTTCGAAATAATTTTCATGATTTTTGAATGACTCCATTATAAGAGTTTATGTGGTATTTTTCTCTGATTATGAAGTATACATCAAAATACATGTCAAATTATGTGTTTACTTTGGCAACTGGTTTGACAGCCGAACCAACTGAACTTTTTCTCGTTTAAAAATGCGTTGAAATTGTATTTCACTAAAAAGAAAACCCTATATATGTATGTGCCAACGTATGTCTAATTTTATATATGTTTATTTGTCGATCACTAGTGGATTGTGGGCGGACGCAGCGCAGTGGTAATGAATGTTCAATGAAAGAAAGTAGTGTGGTACTTAACTGTTAATGAACTAAGCACTACTGACTTCTGTATAGCCTGGGGTCTTGATTTTGCTTTCGGTGGCTCATTAGTTATTATTATTGACTTTACTTTTTAAATTAATGAAATGGAGCCAAAAAGGCGCCGACAATTACTAGATTAATAAAAGAAAGTTAAACCTTTTGAAAGATTTTTGTCCGTTACCTAAATGTATACATACTTACTATATGGTATATACATACATATATGTAGATAGAGAAGAGATACGGAATTCAAGAGAGAGAATGACGTTTAGTTGTGATTGCATTTTTTTCGAAATGAAGAGGAAAAATCTTTAATTTTTTTGAAAGATAAGATACAACTTTTTTTTTTATTCTCAAACTAGAGGACCCGTACACGTTGTACTGTAGCTCATACATAGATAGTACTACTAATACCATCTCCATGATTTCTATTAGTTAGATTATAACTATTAGCTAAGGTGATATAGCATATTTTGGTGAAGCAATTTGTGTTAGTTTACTAAAAAATGAATCAAAAAGCATTTCGTGCGTTAATAACACATTGGTTTTTGGGAGAAAAATACTGATGAATTTGGGCTGTGCACCGATTTCCCTGGTTGAAAAGAGGTTTGCTAAGTTGGAAAGAAGCGAAATGGGCACCGCAAAAGCTATGAGCAAAGTGGGTGCCTCGCAAGTTTATAATTTAACAAAACAACGAATTTCTAATTCCGAGAAGTGTCTGAGTGCTCTTTAATCGTAATAAAGCCGAATTTTTGCGGGGTGTGTGACAGTAGAAACATGGCTCTAACATTTCACACTGGAGTCAAATCGACAGTCATTCTAGTGGACTGCACATGGTGAACCGGTTCTCAAGCGTGGAAAGACTAAAAAGTCGGCTGGCATTCATCGACTGATAACTGAGCCAGTTATAAACCATTGCACTGCGTATTTGGTTGCAGTTCTATTCTATTATTCCAAATATTTAGCAATTGTATAATTTTTGGGGAAGGATCAGTTTGAAATTGTACGCATATACTTCATATCGTTTCCGTTCCGTTTAAATACTCCTCGTTTGAGAGCTCCTATAATAAACGCGTCCGATCACTGCTAAATTCAAAGTGTTATATGGAGAACCGCGAGCTCCGACGCGCTATTTATAGGCATGCTTCCCGCCCCGGCCGCTCTGTACCGCCGCAAACGCTACGTCTAGCGACTTTTAAAGCTGTAATATCTTCGAAAATATTCCTTTACATCATATACAGTAAAGAGCCATACAGACCTATATTAAATCAACAAACTATTTAAGGTATTTAATTGAATAAGTATGAATGCTGTATTGGTTAAAATCGCTTCGGAAATTAGCCATTATTTGTCGTAAAAAATAGATGACAAAAAAAATTTATTGTGGAATATCCATAAGATATACATAGATACATATGTATATACCATCGCAGAGTTTCTGTAGACCTTTTCAATGTGTACAATACTTAGTACATTGTTTTATTAAATCTCGTAGGGTTCAGCCTGCGTTTGCAATGTAAGCGGAAAAATGTAATTGTTTTCAACATCACATTAGAAACCTCAAAAATAACAGTATTTCTCCACTATTTAATGGATGTATTATATATATATAAACCTTCTTTTTCAATCACTTTATCTATTTAAAAAACCCGCATCAAAATCCTTTGCGTAATTTTAAAGATTTAAGCATACAAAGGGACGGAAAAAGCGACTTTGTTTTATACTATGTATTGACATAAATTTAACTTGGTAACTAGAAATAAGAGCCTTTGGTTTAAATATCGCCTAAAATAGAATGAATTTTTTTTGCCAGACAACGTCTTTCCTGATTTATTCGGACACAAAAAAGTTACTGAACGCATCGATTTGGAAATACGATCAAATATCTAGTGAAAGTCTTAAGGTTGTCAGGGTCAAACTTTTAAGTGTTTTCTGCCATGAAATATACTTCAGTAGCCGTTCAGAAACTTCTCAAAACCTATATGACCACTTAAGTGGCAAGCGAATTCATGGTAACAACAATTGCTTAAATGTCTTTTTCAGTTCCTTGTTATACGCAGAGTTTTCGTTTTTAATATTCTTCGCTGTTGAAGAAAGAACCACAGAGATTAGACTCTGCTGGAATGAATTTAGATGGACTGATTACTTCATTAAATCTTCAATTCTATGTATTTTATACAAAAAATTATCTCAGTCACCGAAGAGTTTATTGTCCAACAATTAACTAAAGGAAAAGCAACCGATGATAAATTTAAACTAAGCTATACCAACTCTCTTTAATGCTCTTTAATGAGGTCAGAGAAGTTTTAACAATGAAATATATTTCGATAGTAAACATGTGGAATAAATGAAAGAAACTGTTAATGCAACATTATACAATACAATTATGTCTCAGATTCGAAGGTAACCAAAGACATAGCGAAAGTAATAGACAGAAAACAGGTGATATACGTCTATAAGTTTATACTATGTATGTATATTTATAAACTACATTGAAAGTGTTATATTATTTTATTATATCTGCAACCTTTTATTCCAGTTTTCCTTAGGAAGTTAACTAAGGAATCCAGACTTTCCTATATTTACTTTTTCACTTAAAAAAAAGACAACTATTTCTCGAAGTCGTTTTTTTTAAATATATGAAATATTATTGAAATCAAGTAAATGTCAGATTTTATAACATTTTAGATCGAGAATAATTATGTCCCATATTTTATGGCAAAGTAATAATTTAGTTTAATTAAAGAGGTAGTATAGTAAACCTTTTTTCAATAATTTTTATTTGAGAGTTCACGTTTTTCATAGAATATAGTCATGTACAGAGAAAAAACTTTTTCTCAATTTTTCTTGATATCCGGTGGAGATACGGGTGACCGGAAGACGCCATCTTTAAAAGTGGTGCCCGCGATTTCTCCATTGTAGATGATCTGAAACGAACGGGATACATTTTGGATGGCCTTTTGAAACAATTCATTGATAAATAAACAAACTGTGCAACTTTTAATTGTTTTTTCGTCTGTTTTTTTTTACTAATTGTGCCAAGTCTTTTCTGAAAATTCCAAAAAAAATTAGACGTGAGTACCAGTTCAAAAAACACTGTTTCGAGAAAAACGCGTTTAAACATCGCCAGCTGTGCGATTCGAGCGCACGACACCTTGCGGCGGATCTCATTTTTAAAAACTTTGAGTTAACATCTGAGTCAAAGGAAGGTTTCTACATTATTATTACGGGTTTAAAGTAATCAAAACAGGAAAAACTTTTTTTTCGATATTTTAAAAAATTTTTACCACCACCCCTTAAGTTCAAGGCAAGACGAAATATCGCCTGTGATCAAACAAACAGTCGTCGCACTCGCGATTTGGCTTCCACGTCACTGTTGAGAGACATAACTTCGAAGTTGTAGATAATTTCATCTATCTTGGAACCAGTAGTAGCAGTAGCAGTAGCAACAACAATGTCAGCATCGAAATTCAACACAAAAATAACTCTTGTCAACAGGTGTTACTTCGGACTGAGTAGGCAATTGAGAAATAAAGTCCTCTCTCGACGAACAAAGACTGAACTTTATATATCACTCATTATTATCGTTCTGCTAAATGGTGCAGACGCTTGGACGATGACTACATCTGATGAGTCGACGTTACGAGGTTTGGAAAGAAAGGTTCTGCGAAAGATTTATTGTTCTTTGAGCATTGGCAACGGTGAATACCGCAGTCGATGGAACGATAAGCTGTACGTGTTATACGATGACATTGACACATTCAACGAATTAAAAGACAGTGGCTCCGCTGGCTAGATCCGAATGAATCAAAATATTTCAGCTCTCAGAGTATTGGACGCAGTGCCCGCCGGGAGAAGCAGATGGAAGGAAGTGGCCGTTGTAAATATAAGGTGGAGAAGAACCTGTCTACACTTGAAATCTCCAATTGGCTACAAACAGCAAAGAGAAAGAATGACTGGCGCGCAGTTGTAAACCCGCCTATAACCGCGTAAGCGATGTCTACATCAATAAAGAAGAATAAATATTTGAGTTTACTTATACATACATTTTTTAAAATAGTAAGCAACCTGCTCTGATTTCAAGTTGTTTATTTATTTTGATAGCCTCGTGAACAAGATTTCTCTGGTTACTCTACTAATTTAAATTATTTTTAGGACTTTAAGGCTTTAACAGTAAATATCCTTTGTGCCGATACTGGTTCCAAAGGAATCATTTATCATTTGAGTGGAGCTTATTGTTTCTTTCTATTTTTTTATTTAATTTAGGGGAGAATGTATCCACTTGCCAAATGATTGATGTGACTTATCCGGATGTATATTCGGACCATGATTTATTATATTAACCTATGTATAAGTAATTATAAAAAATCAATTCTTTTTCATGTTATGTAAAGCGCCTTTGAAGCCATTATTCATCTGACCTTTTCTCGACTTTTAAGTGCTACAATCATCTTGAAAATCAGTTCGTTGGCGATATGATTTATCCATTTACGCAAAAAAGTTTGATAGCACACAGTGCCTGATGATGATTTCACAAAAAACAACTCCTAAAATCACACATTTTGTATTTTAACTGGATTTTCTAGAGTACACCTGAGGTTTGATTGATGGCCGTGCTTTCATTGGCCACATTTCGCTCAAATGTTAGTGGAAGATGGTTACAGATGATTTTATTTTTTCATTGTTTCGAGAATCTTTAAGATATTTACTACTCTCTCTTCGAAAAACAACCTTAATAAAATAGCTAAGTAATTGTGTTCCCTCCAAGCACCTTTATTGCATAGAAATTAAGCTCTATACAACTTGTTGCTTCGTCAACTTCAAAGTAATAAATATTTATTCGCTAATATATGTAGGCATAAGTACATTTGTAGTGTATAATATAATGTTCTAAAAATATCGAAAAAGGAATATCACATAACTATGCCTGCGCATAATTATTTCTTAACAATTACTGTGGCAGCGTTACTGCCAGCCACGGGTGCAGCAACACCAACTGTTGGCTTCAAGTGAGCGCTCTTAACTGGTTTGTTTACATTATTCTCCACTACTGCTTGTGCAACGCTCGCTTTAATAGGTTTTGCAGTTGTGCTGATTTCCTTCACGGGTTTAACGATCGCGGCGTTTTCCTGCATACGATCCGCCTGAACTGGTTTCGCGATGGGCGCTTGCACTTCACTTTTCACTATCGTACTGGCGGTGGCGGCCTCGTCCAAAGCTTCCGCCTCGGCGGCAGCAATTTGATGGCCTATTTTGTCCAATGTCTGCAATGCTACGTCTAATACAGCATCGTCCTCCTCAGAAGATGAGTTATCTTCCTCTTTTTTCTTCTGCACTGTGGTGGTTTTGGTGTCTTTGAAAAATGGTGATGTTTTGAATTTGCGCTCAGCATATGCCACCTCTTTGGGGTGCGTCTTCTGGCACTCCTCATAGCCCACGTCCAACCACAATCCATGCGTACGACACTTGGCCACATTTAACTTGCATTTATTGTAGAACACAGCCAGTTCACTAGGCGTTTTACCGCAGATCGGTTCGTATGGCTCTACACAATCATCGTCGCAGAGGAAACCCTCTTGCAGCACCGCAGCGCTACCACTTATGGCCGCTGTATTGGCTTTGGTGCAAGAGGCACCTTCACAGGCAAACCAAGCAATCGGTATGCCCAGGTAGGGTGGACTTCGTGGTGCTGCCGTAGCGTTCATTGGTAGGAAGGTGCGTTTCACATAGTAGCCGTGTTCCTCGGTGGCAAGCTGTGCGCTATTGTGTCCCAAGTCGGTGGAGGTGGACCATTTGGTTTTGGTTTTGGTCTTACTTGAAGCTGCGCCACTGTACGAGGATCTGTGTTTTTTGTGTTTTTTGGCCTCTGCGCTGGCGATGGCGAGCAAGACAATGAGCACTGAAAGCATGCAAATTTAGCTAACGGTATAGCTATTTAGGAAGCGCAAGAAACTTACCCGAAATAAAAGTGAATTTGTAAAACTGCATATTTTTGTCTTGGAACGCGATTTCGAATGAGTGATGCGAGTTTCTGGCGTGTAGGAAAGCACTCGTGCAACAGCTAACTTTACGTAAGCGCAGGCGCTATACAACTGCGCTTGCTAGCAAGCCGCGGGCTGCTTAAGTAACTTAAAGATACGTGAGCTTGTAAGAGAGAGGTGAAATACAAAATAAAAAAAGGTGTTTAACTGGGAATTCTTTTAGTGTCGTCTTCTTCTTATTGACTGGTTTGTTCAAGCTTGTGTGTTTTTGTTTTCTGGTATCTTCGGTATCGCTCGTCGGTGTTCTTATCGCACAGTTCCAGCTGTGGTTGCGGCTGCTACTGTTTGTTTCTCCGCTTTCTCGTTGCGTGTGTGTAAGCCGCCGCAGTTCGTTTGGGTGAAATTTGAATGCGCGTCTGCCGTGTTTGTGGTGTGCGTTCGCTCGTCAGCTTCCTAGAAGTTCAGCTTCTTAATGTTTTGAACAAACAAATATCGAGTGGAGATGCGATTTATTGCGTTGAGTATGGTGGCAGCCGGTTTTTTGGTAACTGGGTCATTTGATTTTTATTTTGAATCGCTTGAATTATTCCCCTTACGGTATTTGGTTTGCAGTCACCAGAAAAAAAAGTTGTATACTTCAAGAAGTTTTTGAGAGAAATTGAAATGCTGTTGTTATCAAATTTTTTTATTTGTTAAAAAGAAATTGTATAAACGATGGATACTTGTACTTGAGCCCAGTTGAAGTTCGTTACTTTCACCGAATCGCGTCACGTTTCAGCAAAGTTAAACTTTGCGAAAATTGATTCTTAAATTACAAGTGGCATGAAGAATTGAGTTCTTTAGATTATTCTCAAAGTTAAGCGTTTATTTCTCGTTTTACAGTTAAGCAGATCTGCTCTCCGAATATTATATTAACTTAAAAATTCGAATTTTCCCACTTATTTATTGCCTTCTCAATGATGAACGGTTCACATTAGAAGAACGAATTTAAATTAGATTAGAGGCGTAAGATTTTCATAAATAGTACGCCTTGAGAAAACTTTTCCAAATTAAATTTTACAAAAAATAAGTGCGGTGTGACATAAAGACGAGTCGACAAACTTTGCACGCAATGTATACGTCAAACCTTGGGCGTCTTGTTGGAAAATAGCGATCATCCGTGTCGATTCCATCAAATTCCGAGAAATTTGTTCAACATCGTTTTACAGCGCTCGCTGTACGATGGTACTGGTATTTCCTGCCACTTTTCGAAATAAATAAGGATTTGACTCACCCCAATAGCGCAATCATTTTTGTTGACGAAGCTTATAAGTCAGAAATGCTCCTCATCTGAGAAGATGATTTTTCTCTTACAGTATCCACCGGAGAACATGAATTTGCGTAATAATCTTGGAATTGTTCCAAGCGTTCCGCCAAAGTGAAAAGTGACATGATCGAATGACAAACCTTACTGAACACACTGACAAAATTGTAGACAAATCCGTAAACAAACATAGCCGCCACCTCATCCTTATTGGTAGAGGATGTATATACAAGCATATACATATTTTGACGATTTTCGCTTCCATTTATACTTGGTCGAGCTTCTTTTTACATTTGTCGTGCATTTTTGGTTGGAAGTTAACTGAGAAACTGTGAATTCTACTAGTTTTATTTAATTTTAAGACACGCTTTGTTTTATCAGAAATATTTTGTTTTACTAAGCATCGGTGTAATGGGGTATAGTCATACTTCTGGGTAAGCAGTTACATTCGTAGTGCTATACCCAAATTCCTACTCTTGCGCCCTTGCCGCGCATTCTGGAAACGTGAGTAACTCTTGTGTAAGATGTGGTAGCAAACCCGTGTGGAGCTTGGGGTCTCGGCTAAAAGAAAGGAAGCTTCAGCGGAGTCACTCCGACAAATTCGATTAAAGGATTCGCTGAAGTGTAATTGCAGCGTCTACTCACCAGAAGTGCGGCTGCGAGAGGGCGTCTGTCTTGAAACAAGTGGATCGTTATATAAATAAATGTGTAAAACGCTTTGTACTGCTTGACTAGCGAGGTTGTGCGCTGGATTTCGGACCCGTTAGTTTGAAACCACTCCCAATTAAAAAGAAACAACACCTCAGAATGAAAGACCCCACTTTTGATGACGACCACAGCAAACGTGAAATAGAAAAGCTTGTAAATGAAAAAAGGCGTGCAAGACTAGAATGACAGATAAATCATTGCCCTTCCGCTCTGCTTCAATTGAAATCTGCTACACGTAAATTAAAAAAAGCGTTTAAACGCAAGGAAGAATTCGACACTGAAATATATAATTATAAAGAAGCTGTGTTGAAATTAAAGCAAATGAAATTCCGTTTGGAAAGCCCAAAAGTCCATGAAACCACCAATTGACTCCAACATGTCTATACGAGACTTGGGTAGAAATTGTGCTCGAAGTGACGAGGAAAAGGCTAATTATTTCGCAAATGATATAGAAAATGTATTTTAACCTTATTTCCCAAAGAACAACTTTAAGCTTTTCAGCTTACCCAACACAGCTAACGAGTCACTCGAGTCGTTTAAGACTTCACCTTCTGAAGTTATTAGAATCATAAAAAAACTTAACCAAAAAAAGTCACTGGGACATGATAATATTACTTCAAATATGCTAATTGAGTTACCAAATTTTGCTGTAGAGGTGCTCTCTTTGCTTTTGAATGCAATTCTGAGTTTCGGATACTATCTAAATTCATGGAAAAAGTCGCAGACTAACTTGATCTTCATACAGACCAATCAGTTTTCTACTCTGTCTTTCTAAAATATTTGAAAAGGTGTTACTATCAAAGAAGTCTCCTTTCCTCCAAAATAATATGATACCAACTCACCAATTCAGGTTTTGTGCAAAACATGACACAATAGGGCAAGTAAATAAAATTACTACCTTTAGAATTGCATAAAACATTGTAGTCTTATTTAAATAATAGACAATTTATGGTAAAAGTGGGAGAACATATCTGATGAACGACAGGTAAGGGCTGGTGTACCACAGGGTAGTGTTTTAGGCCTAACTCTATACATCATATGTATATATAGCAGATCTTCCAAGAGCTAATAATGTATTGACATCAACTTTTGCGGATGATACAGCTTTAGTGAGCCGTAATGCCACATAATAGCATCAAGAATATTAGCCGAGCATTTAAGTTCTGTCGAAGAATGGATAGCCAATTGGCGTATAAATGTGAATGAACAAAAGTGTAAGCATGTTACATTTCCCCAAAGACCAAAAATATGCCCAGCAGTAAAAATGAATAATATTTTAGTATCCCAAGCGAATGAAGTAACTTATCTTGTAATCTAATATTGATATAATACAAAGGTTCCAATCAAAAATGTTTAGAACAATCACGGGTTCACCATGGTACATGCGAATTGAAAATATCCATAAAGATCTTGGTATTCCTATGGTAAAGAAAGAAATAGAGGACAGCAGAATGAAATATATTTCTAATCTCCGAGGTCACCCAAACCCCTTGGCTAATGCTTTGGTACGTTCCTGAGACATGCCTTAAAAGAAGCCTTAAGAAGAGATATGCCTGCGTAGTAAAGAGCAACAAATCACCAAAACAACTCAATTACTTACTTGAGCTTGTCTAGTTTTTAAACACATTTAAGATTCTATAACTTATTGTTAGGATTTTAAAACAATAATCAGATCCAATAAATAAAGAAACCTGGAATGTCCGGTCCCTAAATTGCGAAGGTGCCGATGCTCAGCTGTTGATGTCCTCGTACAAGTAAAGGCTGGCATCACCGTCGTCCAAGAAATGCGATTGACGGGACAAGGACGGTGACGAGTAGGCCTTTGTGACATTTACCACAGTGGTCAGATAAAGAAGCGCAAATTCGGTGTGTGATTCGTGGTGAAAGAAAGATTACGTCGTCGAGTACTGGCAATCGATCCGGTGGATGGGCGTTGATCCACAATCCGCATCAGAGAAAAAATGTTCGTCATAACGTTGATTTGCGGCCACACACTGAGGAAAGAGAAGGACGATATGACTAGAGATGCGTTTTATGAGCGGCTGGAGCACGCTTATAACAACTGCCCCCTCCACGATGTAAAATTTGTGCTTGGTAATTTTAACGGCAAGGGCAAAGAAAGTATCTTTGGTAAAACCGTCGGAAAATTCAGCCTCCGTGGCGAAATCTCTCCAAATGGGTTGAGGATGATCGACTTCGCAGGAGCCCGAAATATAATTCTCTGTAGTTCCAGATTCCAGCACAAGAATATACATTAAGCTACTTGGGTGTCTTGGGATCGAAAAGTTGGAAACCAGACGATCATGTTGTGATAGATGGTTGACATGTATACAGTGTCCTGTGCGTATACTTCGAGGACCTCTTGCTGTAGCGAAGATACGCGCTCGCCTCTGTACAGCAAAGCAAGCCCGTCAACAAACACAGGGAAGGTACGACGTCGATAAGCTACTATCACAACCGACAGCGAAAAAGTTTTCTACTCGACTTGCACTCCTGCTCTCTGAGAGTACTTGGAAAAAGCGGACAGCCTACCTCACAATGTTGCGATCGACCATAACACGAGCGAGGTCAGATAGACCGAGAGTTGAAGAGGAAAGCGAGACTCATATACAAACAAAAAATAAAGAAGCCGAAATGCGTGCGTATGAAGAGATTGAAAAGCTGGCCAAGAGACCAAATACCGGGAATTACTCTTGTAGGACCCCAAGTAGTGATCTAGTGGCTGATGTTCAGAGCATACTGATTTTATGAAGGGAATATTTCTCCAGCCTGCTGAGCGGCAGTGAAAGTGTAACATCTGGACATGGCGAGCGCGATTTCCTTAGATGGCGATGGAATAGATGTTCCATTGCCCGACTATGATGAGTTTCGAATAGCATTTACATGTCTGAAGAAAAACAAAGCGGCAGGGGCCGATGGATTACCGACCGAGCTATTTATATACGACGGCGAAGAACTGATAACTGTGCATGCAGTAACTTGTTTGCACGGTATGGTCGGATAAAAAATTGGAACCTAAGTGCGTTCGGCACAATCCACAAAAAGGGTACCAAAAAATCTGCGCCAATTACCTTGGGATAAGCCTCATTAATACCGCATATAAATTCTTATCGAACGTAGTGTGTGAAAGACGGAGGCCTACCATCAACAAACTGATTGGACCTTATCAGTGTGGGCTTAGTCCGAAAAAACCTACTATCGACCAGATGTTCACAATGCGCTAAATTAAATCTTCGAAAAGACCCGTGAAAGGAAAGCCGCCTTCGACAGCACGAAAAGGAACTACCTCTATGCCGCTTTGTCTGTACTTAGTATCCCTGCAAAGCTAATATAACTTCGTAAGCTGGCGTTAAGGAACACCAAAAGCTCCGTCAGTATCGGGAAGAAGCCATTCGAAAATAATACGAGCTAGATAGCTGAAGAGAAGGTGCTATCTTCAATAAGAGCGCTACAGAAGTTTTTTCAAATAAAACAAAAACGGTTTGGGATATTAATAAAATTCTTTATTTAAAATGAGCGGAAAAAAACATGGCGTCGTTTGCTGTCCCTATCAGTCTACTTTTGTAGCGTCCCTATAGAAAAACCCGTTGAGAGTATACACCTGCTGGCGTACGCCGATTCTTTCTTCAGACTGGATAAGGAAGCTAAGAGGAAGGGTCTGATTGTGAACAAGGACAAGGCGAAATATCTCCTGTCATCAAACAAACATTCATCGCATTAGCGACTTGGCTCACACGTCACTGTTGACTGTCATAACTTTGAGGTCGTAAATAATTTCGTTAATCTTGAAACTAGCATCAACACCAAACACAATATCAGTCTTGAAGACTCAATGCAGGATCACTCTTGTCAACAGGCGCTACTTTGGACTGAGTAAGCAATTGAAAAGAAAAGTCCTCTCTCGACGAACAAAGATCAAACTCTACGTCATTCCCGTCCAGCTAAATGATCCGGAGGCATTGACGATGACATCATCTGATATGTCGGCCTTAAGAGTGTTCGAGAGAAATGTTTTGCAGAAGATTTATGGTTCTTTGCGCATTTGCAGCGGCGAGTTCCGCAGTCGATGGAACGAGATATGAGGCGACATTGACATAGTTCAGCAAATCAGGGGACAGTGGCTGCGTTGGCTAGGTCGTGTTGTCCGAATGGAAGAGAACCCTCCAGGTTTATAGGTTTTCGATTCAGTACCAGCCGGTTTAAGCAAAACCGAACCGCGTATGTGCTGTCTACGCCAATAAAGAAGAAGAAGAAGCATGTCTTCGGTCACAAAGTTTGGGAAGGACTTGAATTGTTCTAGTCTTTGTGTTCAAATTGACTATTTATTGAATAGTTGTAAGAATTTTGGCAAGTGGTTTCTGTTTCGATGAAATTATTGTATTTCGCATTTTATTTCATTTTGAATAACATCCTTCCAATGTTTAGACAGATTAATAACATTCTTAAATTTATGGATACAATTCGGTTGCTAGTAGTAATAGAAATAATGGAGTTTTTTAGTTCTGTGGTTTTAAATCCAATACACGGTTTTCTGTATGGCTCTTTAAGGTAGTTAGTTTAAAGGTAGAATATTCTTTTTAAGCAGCTTCAATAAAGCCCAATAGTGGAGTTCATAAAAATCCGATGACATACATACATACATACTTTGCCCAAAAAATAAGGTTACATTTGAATTTAAACTGCGCGCGTCAAAGGATTTGGAGAATTATTTTTTTTTAGGTTGGTAGTACTGTCAGTCACATTTATGTCAAATGTCATGTCAAAATATTCATAAGTGTTGGAGATACGTGTCGTTTTGTGAGCGATTTCGTTCGTTTTTTGCGATGTCGAAATTTGTTGAGCAAAGAATTTGCATTAAATTTTGTTTACGGAATAAATTTTCTGCTGCGGATACGTTGAGGATGGTACAGAAAGCCTTTGGTGATGAGGCTATGTCTAAAAAAAATGTTTACAAGTGGTATAGTGAGTTCCAAGCCGGCCGTGAACGTGTCGAAGACAAAGAGCGTCCAGGGCGACCATCAACCTCAACCGACGAAGCTCACGTTAAACAAATCAAAGATTTGGTGTTGAAAACCGTCGATTAACAATTAGAGACCTTGCTGATGAAGTTGGCATATCGAAAGGCTCAGCCAATACTATTTTGAAGAATGTTTTGGGCCTCAAGCGCGTCAAATATCGACTGGTACCGAAAACATTGAATTTTTTGGAAAAAAGGCGTCGCGTTGAAGTGTGTGAAACGATGCTTTCGGACTACCAGGGTGTCATGAAACGCATTTTAACTGGCGATGAGACTTGGATCTATGCTTACGACCCCGAAACAACCGATCAATCGAGCGAATATCGTACCAAAAGAGAGCCGAGATCAAAAAAATCGCGCAAAAGTCGCTCAAAAATCAAGGTCACGTTGACTGTTTTCTTCGATTATCGTGGTGTTGTGCATTACGAATTCCTTCCAACCGGTCAAACAGTCAACAAGGAATATTATTTGAACGTTATGCGCCGTTTGCGTAACGCTAGCCGCCTAAAAAGGCCGGAATTGTGAAAAGACAATTCTTGGTTTTTACACCACGATAATGCACCATCCCATACTGCCCTCGTAATTCGTGATCATTTCGCCAAAAACTCAACCCATATCGTTCCGCAACCACCGTATTCACCTGATCTGGCGCCGTGCGACTTCTGGCCGTTCACCAAGCTCAAAAGACCACTCCGGGGACACCGTTTTTATACCATAGAGCGAAGACGGAACTGAAGGCCATCCCGGAAAGTAACTACAACCAGTGTTTCGAAGATTGGAAAATCCGTTGGCATAAGTGCATTGCATCGGGAGGGGATTACTTTGAAGGGGATGAAATTGATTTGGAATAATAAATAAAGAATTTTCAAAATAAATACAATGTCACCTTATTTTTTTCACATATCACACTGGGCAGTAGGTGGAAGGAATACTCGTAGGTTTTAGATCGATTCTCTGCACAATTAAAAGTGGTAAAATTCAAACAAATGTTTCGATAAGAAGAAGAAAGGATGAATATATATGGTGTCTGTTATTTTATTGTTAGTATTTAAAATTAGGCACATGGAGAGTATCGAACAACTTATTTAGCATAAAACAAATTGTCAGAACTACTTAAATCGGCTTAAATAAGTTTAAAATATATTCACCCAGTGAAAACTTATCTACCAGGTTTTTTCAAAAATTATAGCGAATTTTATATTTCTTAAGAAATTTTGGTCAAGGTCATAGTTGAAATACATATACTACATACAAGAAGACAGTGGCTGATGATATTTATGGTACATCCAAGTATTTATTATTGTAAATTATATTTGCTTTCGGAGAATTATAACCAATTATAACCGTTTCGGAGAACAAAAATAGTCTATCGGCAATCAAATGTTTAAAGATACCTTCTTCAATGGTTGAAATTTTAAAAATTCATAACTTTTTATACTATTGATTCGAAATAAAAAATAAGTGTCCAATATTTTGCCTCAAAGAGCAAAGTACAAAAACAAAATGTTTCGCTGGAGAAAAAAATGTGAATGTAAATTTTGGATGGATTGACCTATATACAACTATGCATATGTATTATTATATATATAATATTTATCAATTTAACAAGAGAAGCAATCCTGTTCCACATTCTGGCAATCTGGAAGACTACTTTTTTTAAGTTTTCACTTGTTAAGTATTTTAATTTCTCGTTCATACTTTATGAATATAACCGTTTTAGTACGGTTTGCTGCTCTCCATTGGTTTTGGATAGATTACTTATATTATATTTACATATACACTACCATAAGAATGCTACCAATAATGCATTTGCATACTTAGTAAAAGTCGATTAGATTACAATAATTAAGGTTTGTTTCATCTCACAGTCCTTCAAACACCTGCAATGAGCTCATTCGTTCTCACTTCGTTTTTCCAAAATTTTGTATAGTTTTTTAGCATTACTATGACTTTTATGTGCCACTATGTTTAAACTTATGTATGTGGTACATTAGAAGTAAATACATATATATATATACATATGGGTTTCGAAATCACAAAAAGTCTAAAAATTGTCTAACAAACAAACATTGGACATACAAAGAATTGCTTCATTATTTCAGTGAGAGTGTAAAGTCATGAACAGATTGTACTTGTACTAAATGGTCAACATATGGTTCTAATGGATCGACTGCTAGATCGATTAAAATGAAAATGTTGTTTCCATTGGCAACAAAAAAGTGGGGAGCGATAAGATGGGGCGTGTAAATTAGACATAGATGGCAAGTGCATATGGAATAAGAATTATTAAAACAGAAAGAACAGCATTCATGAATATATCTCGTTATTGTGACAACTGAGTAGATTAGGGATGGATTCCTCATATGTGTTTGTATGAATCTAAGTCTAGGGAGTAGTTCGTTGGCCATGGCTGTCTGAGACAATTCAATTACTCTATTATTTAGTTGCGTGGCGGTCTTCGGTGACCAAGGAGCTTTGGCTTAACAAGAAGAACAAAAACTTTGAATGCAAAGGCTTTGAATAAATTAGTGTTATTATTAAATGCTGTTGTGAAAATATATCAAACGATGAAGTTATTCTACAACATAGTGGCGGTTATGCTCGTTCTTGGGCCTCTACCGAATCTTGCTGCTGTTTCAAAGCGTCAAAGTGGTGTGTATGGGTGTTGAAATAAAATTATTGTGAAAAATAATATAAAAAAGAATATTTAAATAATATGAAATCAAATACTACAAATGTAATAAAATAAAATAAAGGCCAAATCAAGTAAATATTAATAAATCTTATGTACGTATGTAAGATAAAACCCATTAAAAAATCTCAAATTAACAAAAAACGATAAAAATTTAAATCAAAAACGATTCTATGAAAAGTAGGAAAATAACTACGACATGTGTTATTAAAATTATTTAACCGTTAATTCGAAACAAATATCTCGCCACCTGCACCAAGAAATATTTGTATTCCACCAAGCCACTAGCGTCTGCCTAAATTATTAGCGCACGCAACTGCTGATAACCTCCGCTGTTGACACTATTTCCTCAGTCAGAGGAAGAGCGCATAGCGCGAGCTTACAGTAATAAACTATATACATAAGTCAAAATAGACAATTATTACATGCTAGTACTCACTATAAAAAGCGCTTGAATTGGGACTCTTTGTTGTAAAAGAAATTGAATGTTGTAGGACAAATTTAAATTAAAATTTTTCGGCATCGATGGATTAATGACTTACGAAATTCAAACCGATAGTTCGGTAAATTGGTGACAACAGCAAATAACTTGAGTTAGGATATTTTAGTGTGTAAAACTTTTCCAGTAAACAAAAAAAAAGAACAAATAAGGAAGACTTAAGTTCGGGTGCAACCGAACATTTTATACTCTTGCAACTTACAAGAATCAAAGGCAGGGAAATACTTTATGGTGTAAAACGTCAACCTGAGGATCGAAATCCAAGAAATTTTATATATACATATCGTCACCTAAAATGCAAAATAACGTAACAACATTTTCGAAAATTTACAGTGACGTGAATGAAACACGCAATAAAATGGAGCAAGATTGAAAAACATTTTTAATATTGGTTAACACTGGTTTATACCTGAGCACAGAATCTAAAAATGTTGGACATATGTAACATTATGTATATAATTTGAAGTAGTGAGTCGTAATCAATTTCGAGTTTTTTGATGATACGTTATTTTGCATTTTAGGTGACGATATACTTTACATAAGGCGTTATATCCGCTTGTAAGTTCAAAACAATTTTTGTTAATTTTTTTTGGAGAGGCTTTTTATTGAATTATACAAAAAATATATGAACAATTAGCGAATTTAACGTATTCTAAGAATTCATATTTTATTAATAAAAATATTGGGTTCCGTCGTTTATGTAGAAGATCTCCTGAAAGTCCTCCACAAAAAGGTGTTTGGCGGTGAGGAAGATATCTCTGATTCAAATTATCTGAAATAAAAACTCCAAAAGCATTACTTTAAGGATAGATAAATACAGGCAATGAATCTAAGAAATGGACAAAGTTTTGATTTCAGACAAAATGGGGCTTCCCAGAAAAAAAATCTTGTTTTGCACGAAAATTTACACTTTAAAATGACTTAAAAATCGGAATTTGTATCAGAAATTTTACTCCTTCGATCATTACCTGACAAAAGTATCTAAGAAGATCCTGTGAAAATTTCAAGTTAATCGATCAAGCCGTTTCGGAGAAATTTTCTTCACCGTCTTTGAAAAGACCGTTTCGAGAAAAATGCATTTAAAGTTTTGCAGCTACTCCGGGTTACGGTTCCGCCTACTTTCAAACGGTCGAAGACATCATTACAAATACGTTTATTATTCCGAAACTATTTAAAACTACTATGAAATTTATAGACAATATTCTCCAATATATTTTATTTATATATAACTCCTATACTGCCAGACACATAAGGTTTGGTATAAAAACGAAAACGATATGATATGGAAGTTGGAGTAGTATCGACCAGCTTTGATCTATTTTCCCAATACTACATACTATTAACATGTCACTTACTAAAAAACTAATCATATAGAGTAAAGTCAGCGGGATGTTCGAAAGTCCTGATATAAATTATATGGGGGTATGGCAAGTTTTCGATTTATCTATTTTAGGCACGAAGGTACACTGTTATAAGTAACACATGCTGTCTTATTTTCATTGAAATAACTCACATATTGGCCGATATATGCGGTTTCAAGTCACCCGATTTTCTTTATATTAGGTATACTGTGATCGAAATGAAAGGTGAATTTTTATTTTTACAACCCGTGTTTTTTTGAATCGCTGGAAGTACTGTTAATAACATCTGTGCTAAATTTCAAAATATTCATTAGTATTTGAGATTTTTACGATGCCTCAATTTATTGAACAAAGAAGTGCGATACTACACCATCTCTTACTGCATTGGTTAATCGTGATCATTTCGTCACATTTTTAACGAATATCATATCGCAACCACCGCATTCGCCTGATTTACCTTCGTGTAACTTCTGGCTATTCAGCAAACTCATACGACCACTCCGAGAACACCGTTTTGACTCAATTGAGGATATAAAAGCTTAATCGAAGAAGGCGCTCATGGCCATCACGACTGAGGATTTTTCCAAGTGCTATGATGACTGGAAAATTCGTTGGCATAAGTGTATAGCAGCGGGAGGGGATTACTTTGGAGGAGATGAAATGGACAAAATTCACCTTTCAATTTGATCACAGGTATGGGGGCTAAGGGAAGTATTAGTCCCATTCAACGCATTTTTGATATACATGAATACCATTGGGAAAGAAATACTATCTCTGAATTTCAATTATAAATCTCACACATTCACCAATATTTTCGATCAAAAGTCAACTATATGTACAGGGGTTCAAATATTTGGTATTTTAACAGTTTTCATTGGATTTAAGCAATTTTTGATCATAAGGTGGCATTCACTAAAGACATTATTCGTGCAAAGTTTTATCTCGTTTTAGCCACGTATTAAATTTTGTCGAAATCGGTTGGTTGGGTCTCGATACATGAGATTTCACCAAAAAGTGGGCGGTGCCATGCCCATCAGCCGATTTCCACAAGAGCTCTTATATGTAAACGTCTCTTATACCATCTCGGTGGTAAAATTTAATATCCCTGGCGTATTTAGATATTTATTTATTTATAGAAGTTCTTATAAGATTTGTACTCAGCAAATTTGATTATTATACCTTAAGTAGCTTAGGCGATATGTATGCACATTAAGCTTGTTAGAGGGCAAGGCCACGCCTACCTTTTCAAAAAATTTTGCTGACAAGTGCCCTTTGCTACTACCATCCCTAACACCAAATTACAGCTTTATTAATTTAATGCTTAGTTATGACACTTTATATGTTTTCGGTTAATGGCGATTTGTGGGCGTGGCAGTGGTCCAATCACGCCCATCTACGAACTCGAACTTTTTTTATACTAAGGAATCTCCACACCATGTTTCAACTCAATCTCAATTTTTACTCAAGTTACAGCTTGCACGGACGGATGGACGGACGGACAGACAGACAGACAGTCAACTGGGTTTCAACTTTTCTCGTCACCCTGATCATTTATATATACATATATAACCCTGTATCTATCTCGATTAGTTTTAGATGATACGTACAACTCTTAGGTGAACAAAACTATAATACTCTGTATCAACTGGTTGCAAGATTCTTATACTCTCGGCCAAGAAAGATCAAATTTCAAAACTAAACATTAGGCACTCTTGTGCTTTCAAATAATACAAAGCTATCTCAGGCTTTGTATAAATTGGCACTCCTTTGATTTTGATCCACCCTTAAATATCATTAAAGAGAGAGAGAGGAGAGATTAACTGCAGTGGTGAAGTTCGATTGGCATTTTTTAGACTTGTATACCATATAATGAAATTAACGTGTTTTTATCAGAGACATAGACGTCTATTTCCGACTTTTACAATATTTCTTATATTTGCGTTAGATTTTTTCTAAATAAAAGTTACGCTTCAAAAAATTTAAATCGTTGGGTCTGAATGTCATATCAACATTGTTTCGATTGTCCAGGAGCTAAACATTGCACATAGTAAATTAATCTGAATACAAAATCAAGTCCGATGTATGGGTGTTATAGGTTTTAAGGCAAAAACCTCATGAACGAAATTTCAATCGATAGTGACTCGTTAGAAACTCCGGAAGATTAAGTTGTTACTTCTTACGCAGTATGGACATGGCACCGAGTTATTACTACCCGTTCATGTCTATGGACTATGACTTTAATGGTGAAAAATCGAATTTCGCCCCAAGAGAGACGTGTATTTTATAAATAATGGATTTATATTTACTAGACTTTATATAGCAAATGCATACTGTAGAATTTGTTTTGGCCTTAACTTATAGGATTTCACATTTATTGCATTTTAAGCTATTTTCATAACAATATTTATAGACATACATATATTTTTTCTCTGTTCTTTATACCACAGGCAACAACGACTTGGACATTTATGATCAGGTTGATGATGCCGACTTTGTGCCGGTAAGCCCTTGTAGCATACAAAGAGCTGGTGATCCGGATCTCACCAATTATGATATCATTTCTTCGTATCGCCTCGACGAAGCATATCATCAATACCAGGGAGTTCAACAAATAGTCGGTTCAACTGGTTATCAGACAGCTTATCACTTCGAAGAGTACTCCAACATGACGATCGAATCATCACAGGCATTTCCGAAGGGTGTACCCGACGCCTTTTCATTTGAATGCACATTTCGTGTATCTGAATTTGATCCACCAAATGAGTGGTACCTCTTCGAAATCTCAAATTATAGATATGAATCACAGATGAGCGTCATCATGAATCCGCTTTATAATGCGCTCGAATTCTCATTACCCAAATATGATGGTTCTTTGCAGACGGTCACGTTTGAGGAGTTGGAAGTAAATAGTTGCAAGAAAATTCTGATAATTGTTATTTGCTAATTATATGCCCACACTTAATACAGATATTTGATCATTCATGGCATAAAGTTATGCTTGGAGTTACACAGGATGCTGTGCGCCTTTGGGTTGATTGCAAGCCCGTACCGGACCGCAGTGGTAATTTGAATACTCCACTTGATGTACGCAGCCCAATTGATTCGACCGAAGGTGCTTTTACTGTGGCACGTGACTGTAAAACGAAAAGCACAGTACCAGTAAGTAATCACTAAGCGATAATGTCTGGGTGACTTTTAAAATATTTCAATTTACAGATTGACTTGCAATGGATGATATTTAGTTGTGATGTTGATAAACCTAATCGTGCCACATGTGAAGACCTACCACAATATGCAAAGGCACCTAAGGGAGCTTCGGCAAAGGAGTCATTTACCACACCCCGTGCAACTGTGGTGCCGTCGCCAACACCACAGCGCCCAGATTTAACTTTTCTAACTACTACCACTTACCGCCCGACGTTTTTGTCTTCCACTCCAGTTGCGTTGCAAGGACAGGAGTTGCATGCATGCCCTGAAGTGTGTCCAAGAGGGCCACCGGGACCGCCAGGACCACAAGGACCGCCGGTGAGCTAATAATATTCCATTGCATGCAATTGCCCATTATTTATTTGTTAAAGGGGCGAGTGGGTTTACCGGACCAGTCATATCCGTACGCCAATCAGCTAAATGGTCGCCTAAGTAAAGGTGAAAAAGGTGAACCAGGTGATATTGGTTTGCCTGGTTTACCCGGAGGGGACGGAGTACGTGGTTGGGATGGTTTACCAGGTGCGAAGGGCGAACCCGGCTTAATTGGGCCACCAGGACCACCAGGTCTTCCTGGAATTGTAACAGCGGATATACGTAATACAGAAGATATACGTAATGTGACTGTGGGTTCGCCCGGGCCGAAAGGTGATATTGGATTACCGGGTTCAAATGGCCAAAAGGGAGAACGTGGTTTGCCCGGATTAGATGGTGGTATGGGGGAACGTGGGGTGCCAGGACTACCGGGTACAAAAGGAGAACCAGGTTTGCCAGGTATAGCAGGACCACCTGGACCTCCCGGTGAGTCTGGTACGATAAATAATGAAGTTCGGAATATAGAAGAACGCGAAATACGTGAGATATGCTTGGCTGTTGTAAGAGGTAACGAAAAAATATACATATGCTTGTTAATAATATATAAATATTAATCAATTTGCGATTAGACTACATAAGTGAAATTTCTCAAACCTTAACTGGCCCACCTGGTCCACCTGGACGACGAGGCAATGGTCGCCCTGGACCACCAGGACATCCAGGCGCACAAGGTATGCTACACTTCACCCATTAACAAAACTAATTGCTACTTTCGATTTTTATCTAGGTGAGCCTGGAGTACAAGGACCATCCGGTGAGCGTGGCTTTCCTGGCCTACCAGGTTTGCAGGGACCACAAGGTGAGACTGGTCCCCGTGGTCCGGAGGGACAAAAAGGTGATCGCGGTGAAGATGGGGTTGGTCATCCCGGACCAATGGGGTTACCTGGTCCACAAGGTCCTGAAGGTCGTTGTGTGGATGGTCTACCCGGTAGACCTGGTGAACCTGGTGTTGTTGGTGCACCTGGCGAACCTGGAGCACAGGGTTCCCCTGGCCAGCCTGGAGTTTGTCCCGATTGTAATGCCTATCAAGCAGCTTATACATATCCTCTACTACTGGCACAGCAACAACAAAATAATAAAGGTCCTCCGAACTACTACAATAAGGGGCCATCCAATTACTACAATAAAGGTTAAAATTAATTGTTGTTCATTGAATGTTTAACATGTTTCTTTAAATAAAAAAATTTAAAAAAGAACAACAAACAGAATATTTGTAAGAAACAAACAAAATATTTGTATTCTATACAATACCATATCTACTTTTTGATAGGATTTCGAATTTTGTGTATTAGATTTCTGTGTAAAGACCATAAATTAATTCTTTGTAGATTGTGCGCTATGATGAGTTTCGGTTTATGGTAATCTCTTATAGCTCAAACCTGAACAGTGAGGCTGGAGCCCTTGTATGCAATATTTAGTTTTCAGAGGTCGCCAAGGAAAAAAATAACTGACAACGCTTATAAAGTCTTCGAACGTTGGAAGGATATCATTACTTTCCCGATCTTTCCGATATTTTGCTCAGAGAAGGGAACTATCGCATATTAAAAGAAACAGTAGGTTTTCCGAGTTTTCAGACCCTGGAAAGAATTTCATAGCCGAAGACAATCTGATATTATTCTGTTAACATATAATATCCGTAAAAAATTTAGTTTATAAAAACTCAAGTCAGTCCTTTTCTTGTTTTCGAAATCGACTCCATAAATACGTATACATCGTACCCGTTTTCTTTACGAAGATCAAAGAAATCTATTCGAATAAACTGCTTCATTGTATTATATTAAAATTTCTTTCTAATATATCTTAAAGACTCGATTGGGATAATGTAAGAATTCGATGGCGATGGTTCTTCATTACTCATCAATTCGGGTGCGTTCTGGTTACAATATTGTCGACTGTCGTAGTTCGTGATTTGTCTTCAGTAGAACATATAAAGGCTTTAAGGGGGTAATAATTAATATTTTTACTATCCATTTTATTATTAGTTATTTGTTAATTTTACAAGAGTATAGAAAAAAACTAAAAAAAGTAAAAAATTTCCAAAATTATGAGCTGACGAAGTGGGGGGTTTCTAAAAATTTCCACGTGACCATACCCATGATTTCAACCCTCCTAGTTATCTGAAACCAAAAAAAAAGGTTATTAATCTAGAATAATGTCGCAATGGCCGGAACTACGGAAAAGTGGGAAAATTTTTTTTTTCACAAAATGGCGACTGCCTGAAAAAAAAGTTTTTTTGGATCACTTTTTCTGACTATTTCAAATTTTTTAAAAATAATAAAAATAAAAATTTGGGGATGGAGCTGGTTCCAACCATAGACAAGCCTATAAAGAAGACTCTATAAAAATCTCAAGTAAATCGGTCCAGTAGAACCTGAGAAATCGCGGGTATCGTTCCGAAAAAGTCAGTTTTGAGAAAAACGCGTTTAAACTTTAGGGGACAATTCTAGTGAACACGGACGCCACGTCACAAAATCGGCTGTATCTCCGAAAATAAGTCGAATTTTGAAAAATCCTTCCAAGGTCATATTTTTGAAAGTCTAAACTTTCAAGAATGCAAAAAAAATCGATTTTTTTCAAAATCCTAGACAAGAATACCGCTTAATCAAGTGGATATGCGTTTCTCTCGTGAAACAATACGCGGAGAAGAGCAGATTAAAAAGTGTTCACTTATACAAGGTTCCAATAAAATAAACTCAAGATAAACTGTGGCAATATATAAATATATTTTCGTACTTTATAATAACCGTTAATTATGTCGACTCTTTGTTTTATAGAAAGTTTGCCACATACAATTAATAGATTGTATCGGGTTTGTGCGTTTTTATAATTCTTTTTGTTGTTTTATTCTCAACGCTGCATATCATATAGGTTGTTGTTGTTAACTACTATTTTTCATTTCTTTTTTTTCAAAATTTTACCACACTTAATACGTATTGTGAGAGTTGGCACATTTACAGATTTGCGCTATTTCTATAAAAAGGCGAAAACATTCGAGGAGAAATTTAGTTTTATCTACAAAGTGTAAAGATGAAGCAGTCCAGCACCAAATTGTTTGGTAGGATTTAAAAAAAAATATGGATTTTGAGTTCTTGATTCATTTAGAAAATATTTGCAGCGTTTTTTCTTCTCAGCGCTTTTGTTGCGCTCGTGAGCGCACTGCCTTATCGACACTTGATTACACATGACCCCGCTGACTTGTCGCTAGTGCCAAAAGAAACTGTTGTTGCAACCCAATTACATGTGACACCCAATGCTGATCGAACTGGGGCTTATGAATATAAGGAAGTACCGTTAATATCGCGTAAGCGTGCTAAAGAAATTGCATCGGCTGAGGAGGAGAACTTGGATGGCGAAAAAGTCAAAGGAAACATACAAGAAGTGACGGTGTCGAATGAGAAGGCAGCAGTGGAGTATGATAATAACCGCGAATTGATTAATAACATTGAAGATATCGAGGAGAATACACAAAGTGTTACTGATAGTGTTGTGGTGAGTGCGATAGCAACATAATTTAAATCATAGCAATAACGTTAGGTATTCATTACACTGATCTAATGTAATCATTAATTTACTTTTGTAATATATTTTCCATATATGTATGTATAATGTTATTTATCATAACCAGGACTTATTTAACTTTATATTCATTATTTCTTTTACTCTTAGTTAAAACCACAAAAACTCAAGCCTCTCGCCGTAGATAGCGGAAATCCTATTTACATAACCATACCGATATATGTGAACTCATCGCCTGGTCAGCCAGTGACACTATCGATTGGTGGTCAGCAGATCCCGTTTAAAGCGAATAGTATCGGTTTAAAGGGCGCTTTGAAGAGAGAAGTTTCTCCAACATCGCTATACAATAAGTTACCATAGCGAAGAAATAAAATTATTAGATATAATTAAATAATTTGTTGAAACTAATTTTTTTTCAACCTCATGGTTTTTAAATTAAGTTTAAAGGCTGTTAGTCACAAACTCTGCGAGTTTCATTGGTAATTCTTTATTTTACTGAATGGGAAGAACGGCATCTATAGCGCTGTTAAATCTTATATGTATACTGCCACGAGAAAAATAATTCTTTCAATAAGAGTTTTGAAGTTGAAGAAGACATGAAAGGAAGATAGAAGATTTACTAGAAACCCTGAACAAACTACAAGTCGCTTCGATTCTATCCGTTAAAATTTCCAACAATTTCTCCAGGATAACTGGCCTTATTTCGAAAGAATTGTCTATTAAAGTCAAGGCCGAAATGATTAAACGGCAATTTATTGGTATGATTTGCCCAGCGAAAGTTTTGTCCCACTTGAAGTTCTGCTTTTGCGTACTGTATGGCTGGAGCTATTTGGCGTTAAAAAGATGGAACAAAAAATACGCGAAAAATTTGAATATAGTCCTCACTATTGACGGTAACGTTTGCTTCAATTTTAGTTATTGCACTGAAGCTATAATTTCCTTCAGAATGATTTTGATCGGTGAGTTCGTGTGGCAGTTTCAAGTTATAGTGATTTAAAATCGAGGGTTCCTACAAATGATCAGCTTATTCAGGAGAAAAGATGGTGTGTGCAGATCGACATCTCAAAAAGTGAGGGCCTAGTTTACGTATATCACATTGGCTGCCAAGTGGTTTTGATGAAATCCTACACCGAGTACCAACCACATATTTTTATACCCTGAACAGGGTATATTAAGTTTGTCACGACCCAAAAGGAAGCGTCGGAGACCCTACAAAGTATATATATAAGTGATCAGTATGTTGAGCTGAGTCGATTTAGCCATGTCCGTCTGTCTGTCTGTCCGTCCGTCTGTATATATACGAACTAGTCCCTCAGTTTTTAAGATATCGTTTTGAAATTTTGCAAACGTCATTTTCTCTTCAAGAAGCTGCTTATTTGTCGGAACTGCCGATATCGGACCACTATAACATATAGCTGCCATACAAACTGAACGATCGGAATCAAGTTCTTGTATGGAAAGCTTTCACATTTGACAATGTATCTTCACAAAAGTTGGCACAGGTTATTTTTTAGGGCAACAATGTAATCTCCGAAGAAATTGTTCAGATCGGCTTACTATAGCATATAGCTGCCATACAAACTGAACGATCGGAAAAAAGTTCTTGTATGGAAAACTTTTGCATTTGGTAACTATATCACATAGCTGCCATACAAACTGAACGATCGGAATCAAGGGCTTGTATGGGAAACTTTCGCATTTGACGTGGTATTTTCACGAAATTTGACATGGATTACTGCTTAAGGTAATAATATAATCTCCGAAAAAATTGTTCAGATCGGATTACTATAGCATATAGCTTCCATATAAACTGAACACATAGTTACTAGAAGAAATGCAGCTGTGAAGGGTATATTAGTTTCGGTGCAGCCAATGTGATATACAGACGGCTAAAGCGACTCAGCTGTGTATATTATATATACTGAAGTTATATGTATAAACGTATATATGTATACATTATTGCGTCTCTAACGTTTCCTCGGGGTGTAGAAAATTCTTAACCACAGAAAACAGTTACTATTGCTTCCAAAATTGTCATTAAAGTAAAGAATCGTAGCAAAAATATATATATTTAATCGTGGAATTCTCGCAGTTCATATAAAATCATTTGTGAGAGAAGATCAGGTTAAAGGCAAACTTAGTTTTTCTTGTAGCGCCTGTTTATGGTCCCAAATTGAAAGCTAGAGTTAAAAATTGGATTCTAAATACAGACTTTGAAGTCAGAAAATCTCTAATAGATGGATGTCATGTATCGACAACAAAAGTCAGGCTTTAGGTAATTTTTCCTTGCGTCACCGTACAACTAGGGAACCCTTTCCCTAGCTGTAGGTGAATTATAATTATGTTACTATTTCATTTCAACAATATAGGAAAGACAGTGCTCTGAAGTCAATTCATTAGATTAGGTAACTAATATTCAAAAGACGAATAAAAAAAAAGATTTGGAACTGAGATTAAAAGTAAAAATGCACAATACACTATCCGTTTTCCGAATGATTTTCTAATATGTGCAATGACAACAGCTACAGGTTTTCAAATTTTTTTTCTTGAAATTCTTTCTATGAAATGAGAAGTATTTCTAATTAAAGTTTTTGTTATTACATTTTTATTCCCACAAACTTCTCTATTAAAAACTTTCTTTTTACTGCGCGTCCCTCCTCACCACCATTATCTTCATCATCTTCTTCATAGTCCTCTTCTTCCTCCTCGTCATCATCGTCGCCATTATTTCCTTCCTCCGCTTCCACATTTACTCCACCGATTTTTGTGGCGCCACTTAAAGCTGCTTCCAGTTCCTCCTCAACTTCTTCATCCTCATTTTCCTCTTCGTCATAATCATAATCAGCTTGCCTATAGCTTGCAGTACTCCTTACTTCATCAACGCGTGTGTTCAGATGCCTTTGTGGCGCGTAGGCATTTGGGACTGGGCGTCCTACACTGGCAGCTTTTACGCTTTGCGTGAACCAAGTGCACCAGATCAATACTATAATTCGACATAAAAATATGGAAAATGTGAAAAGGGTTTTCTATAAGTATGTGTACTCTATTTTTTTCAAACTTCCAACCTAAACAAAAGCAGCCAGCGGTTGTTGCTTTTCTCAATTGCATTTCCTCGGTTTGTCTTCCACTTGACGTTTGCCACCACTTAAGTGTCATCATTGTCTTTTTATACACCCATCGAAGAATGATGTAATTATAGTTTTGAATGCAACCGAATTTACATTTTACTAGCTGCATAGAACTTGTTTTCGACTGCCTGGTCGAAATGATTTCTTTCTCGGTTTTTTGTTTGGGAAAGTGAAAGTTCACAGCGGTTGCATTGTCTCGACGTGACATCGGAAAACTTTTGGTTTCATGTAGCTAGAGAAATTAAGCATATTTCATTATTAGAAATTTTATATATGTATATCTATATCTGTGTTCTCTTCTTGACAAAGAATATTTGTATAATACATAATGGCTTTTACCACAGAGTTTTCTTTACGGTTTCCACTTAAGCTGCAGTAGCACACCACAGTTTTTCTGTCTTTCATTTCGATAATTGATCTAAATGATCTCCATTGGGTCCAGCATATATATACATATGTTCTCATAAAAGGTTATAAAAGAATTTAAAAATATACTGCTGAGTCAAGCCTAAAGTCACAAAATGCTCGATCTAGTATTTCTTCTTGGATTTGGTGATGCGTTCCTTGATATCTTCAGACATTTTATATGATCAGGTTTTATAAAACTTCTTCCTAGTTACAAAAACCGAAGATTAGAGATTATTTTCCGAGTTGTGTCCTTAGATTCCGTTTCGGTTTGATATTTATATACTTATTAGGCACTTGTCTTGGTTTTAAGAGAGCACATGAGTTACCTCTCTAAAGCCAGATATTAGCATCGCAAACTAGTGAAGCTGTTGATATTACAAGAAGCGTTCCAAAGTAAACAGGACTTAAAAACAAACAGAACATATGGTTTCTTCGGCAAAATCAATTTATTTTATACAAATTAGGCTCCTTTTGCTTCAATACAGCTTTTTGCACGGTCCAAAGCATGTCGAATGAGTGTTTTAGCTCGTTGGCCGGTATGGCCGCCAGTATGACGGTGCAAGCCTTTTGAATGGTCTCTACGTCGGCATAACGCTTTCCTTTCAAGGGCAAATGCATTTTTCCGAAAAGGAAGAAGTCGCACGGTGCCATATCAGGTGAATACAGGGAGTGGTTAATGATTAAAATGTGATTTTTGGTCAAATAATCGGTTAATGATATCCCACGAATGGATTCTGAGCAATTTTTGGTCGTCAGTCAATTTGTGCGGAACAAACCGTGCACACACCTTTCGTAATGTTCGGTTAAAATGCGATAAATCGATGTTTTGAATATGTTCAATTCCATTTTCATGAATTTCAATGTTGATTTCGGCTGATTTTTGATGAATTCACGCACAGTTTCGATGGAATTTCCGGTGATCACTGATTTTGATTGGCCCACATGTTGATCGTCATTTATGTCCTCACGACCACTTTGAAAACGTTGAAACCACTCGTGCGTTCTGCTACGGGATAGGCAATCATCGCCTTAAACTTGTTTCATCAATTGGAACGTTTCGTAAAAGTTTTACCAATTTTAAAACAAAATTTAATGTTGGCTCTTTGTTCGAAGCTCATTTTCGTACCGATAATACAAAAAATCAGACACTTAAAACGCAATAATTTCACTTTCAGTCAATGAAATGTCATGAAGTTTTCACTGGACAATCGATAAAGATCGATTCTAACGCACCAGTCGACATATAGATCGCGCCACCAAGAGGCGCTAGATTCAAAAAGATTCCTATTTACTTTGGAACTTTGGAACGCCCCTTGTATTCGCCGCTTTTTAACACAGCTGGCGTGGCTCTTAATTCACTTTTTTTCGTGCTCTTTTCGATGTGTTGGCGGCGTATGGTGGAAATTTTAAGAGAAAAGGCTAGTGTTGGCATTGGCTCTTACTGTTACTAATTGAAAGTGGCAACTCCAAAACTTTTTAGAAGTTCTTATAAAAGCTACGGAGGGTTCTTTACTGTTTTAAATATTTTTTGAAAATCGAAATCGGTAAATGGTTCTACAGATAAGCCATTTTTATTAATATTCAAAATAAATCGTCTATCAATTGTCGAATTAACACACTCCGATAATTTTGAAATTTAATAAAGTGAAATTTCTTATCTGTGGTTAATAACTTTTCTGGAGGAATCAATTTCGAATTTTTTTTCGAGTTGAAACTTATACAAATATTGGTACAGTCGGCCTGAACAAAAATATAACTTCGGATTCATTCGTTGTTGTTGTTGGAGCGATGGTTACGTGCGTGAAAGGAAAGAGTTGGTTAGCGGTTTTTTCTTAAATCTTCTTGTCAAAATTTTTTTAAATTGTATTTCAATGGAACAACAAACTATGAGAATTGGAAGAAAGCAATCGGAAGACTACGCATATTGACAAAATAAAACATTTAATTTTACGAAGAACTTTTTTATTATTTTCCTAAAAAACTATGCAATAAATAAATACATACAACTACATGTCTGAAGAAACCCATTCAAACTGCGTCAATCAAGCCGCGCTTGCAGCTGTTACCGCAGCCGTTGCTGGTTTTTCTTCTGTAACCATGTCCGGAAGAGGAGCTGGTTTCGTTTCACCCACTACATTTTCTACTGCCGCCGGTGTCTCAGCTGGTTTCGGTTCCTGAGTTGGTTGCTTATTGACCAATTCGGGTTCCTTCAGAATCTCTTCAACACCAGCAATAATCTCTTCTTCCTCCGGCGTAAAAATACCATCCGGCTTGATAGTGGTTGCCGCAACACCAGCAGCCTCATCCTCATCATCATCATCATCGCCAATCACATTCTCTATGGTCTGTTGTATGAAATGTTCGAAGAGCTGGAAGTACTGTAGCGCATTGGTGGCCACTTGCTCGGTGGGCAGTGTGGTCACTTTCTTCAATGCATCGCGTATGAGTATGAGTACAGAAGTATTGCGTGAGGGTGCGTTAGGCGCAGCAGCCACGGTAGGTGCGTTAGCCTCAGCGCTGTGTTCGGGTTCCTTCTCGATTGCATCGGTCACGCCGTTTGTGGCCGGCGCTGGTAAAGGTTCTGGTACTGCGGCGCTTTCCCCATGCATTGGTGACTCAGATTGCCCACCCTCTGCGGCCTGTGTATCGCGACGACGCCGGCGTGTGCCGTCATCATCACCATCATCATCGGCATCATCCTCATCGCTGTCTTCTTGTGAATCGTCGGGGATTTGTTGTTGCTGCTGTTGTGCGAAATTTTGCGCTTGTATATCATCTTCCTCCTCAGATTCGTCTTCATCAGAGTATGCTTGACGGGCGACGCGCAGCGCGTGTACATTTTCGTTGGCTGGTGTCAAGGCGCGTGCGCTTGCGCTGCGAGGACCACCATTTATGGCGGCGGCGTCAGTGGCGCCAAAGCACACGTAAAATACCGCTAGTAAAACTGAAAGCGACAAAATTGTTGAAAAATACAAAATTTAAATGGAAACACTAAAAATGTGTGTCTTCTATATTATTTTTTACAGTTTTTTTATTTTTATTATTTGCTATTAATTTGGTGAAACCCACCGGCACAGCAGTTAAAGACACGGACACCCATTTCGTATTTTACTTTCTCAGTCTGCAGTTTGCGCGATCTTTATGAGCGAATTCAGCGCAACGCCGCCGTCTTTTATATACCCAGCTATGTTTGGATATTTAGCGGATATACATACATATAACCACATTCACAGTTATATATACACATACATACACCAGATTTTATATATGTACGTATACGAAAAATAGTACTAGCAGTTGTTGGCATATGTAAAAATGAAAGTAAAAACCAAAATCAATTTCGCCGCTCAACAATGACAATAATGGTGACGTGCTGGCGGCGTCTCAGTGCGCGTTTGCCGCAGGAAAAAATGCTGCTCGCAATGCTCTCGATCAGCATCTTTCAAATTGCTGAATGTGTTTTATGCTCGAGTTGTTTGGCACAGAGCGCCGCAGCTCATCTTGAAATTTCGAACCTACATTTTAAGGTTTTGGTTTTGTATTTGTTGTGTTAATCTGTTTTCACAAGAAAGCGAAATTATTTGCACTTCTGATTTTCGTTTTTTTGTTTATTTAAATTTGCTTTTAATATTTCGTTTTAAATAATCGACTTAAAATTGGCATATTGATTTTTGGTATTGACACCTTAGTTGTTGACTCAGTGTTGTTGTGTTTAAGTCACTATGATTTGTTACGTATTCGTTTGCACTAAGAAAGAAATAGTAAATTGTACTATTGGCGTAAAATGTCTGTATATATTATACTCATACGAGTATGTATATACATATGTATAGTCAAATGGAAGTTGTCCAACGGTTGTAAAGACATTACCTCCTCTTACACAATGCATAAAGTGTGAATAATGCCAACGTTTATCTTTTAAAAAATCATCAAGTGACCTTAGCGAGATACTGAACAAAAAATTATATGATATAATTCTGGGGAGAGGCTGGGCAATGGGTTTACGAGTGATTACTAATAGCATTAAAATTAAAATAAGTACTAGGTGTCATCGCCGAATCATTATTTTTATCATTTAACTACATACATACATATATGTATGTAGAAAAGGTGCTCAGTCTTGAAAATTTCGTTTGAAATACAGTAAAAGACGTTTGGAGGCCTCAAACAAGTCAAAACTTGCTTTAGTTCAGAACATCCTCAAAAGCTTTTTATTTTGATCGCGCAGTTTGTATGGTCGCTATATGCGCTATAGCGGCTCCTTGAACAATAATTCATGCCAAGTCTTCAGAAGATATCTCTTAAAATGAGAAAACTTTCCATGCAAGAAGTTTATCCCGTTCGTTCAATTTACAAGGCAGACATATACTTTAGTGGTCCGATATCTGCGGTTCCGATAAATGAGCAGCTTTTTGGGAAGAAAAGTGACGTGTGCGAAATTTTAGCTCGTTATCTGAAAACCTGATGGGTGGAAAAGGCTAAATAAATTCAGAAAGTCATGTTAAATGTTAAATTTTAATAAGGAACATTCCGTGAAAGATTTTGGAATGAGCAAAACCGTGAATTCCCCTTGACAGCGCTAATACTGAACAACCGTAATATTGACATTTAGTCAGTTTTTATAAAATTAATTTAAGCAAAGAGAAGAAAACGAATTGCTTTTAAGTTTTCTTTGGAAAGAGTTCCCTTGTATAAGTGACTAAAGAAGACCACAACTCTATGGTTTGAGTCAACACCTTCGTATTCGAAATTAAAAATGTCGAAGTGAGAGTTATATTCCTGCACAATTTTCTTATCCTTCGCTATGTGACCTTTCCCTATCTCTTAATATGTCTTCGAATCATTTGGCAAAGCCAGGAAATCTTGCAGATACCAAAGTCACTAAGTATTAAGTATATCCAAATCAATCGGATATAGTAAGTTTAATAATCGTACCAACTGACTAACTCTTTGGGGATACTTACGGAAATAATGAAGCTGAATAGCTTGACAACAAGTGAAGTCACACTAAGTTAATCTAGGGTAATACACAGAACAATCTCAGATCAGATCACAATTTCTCAAAACCTATATTAATTTTACCGTTCAAAACAAAGGACATAGGGAATAGGAACAACTAATGATGAATGTTTCGGGAAATATGACTTCTACCATATTTATATAAATATTTTATTCTAAATTCGTTTGAATTGAATCTTAAGACACTTTTAGTATTTGGTATGCATTTAAAAATAGTAATGATATTCCATCCACACACTTTAAGCCAGAAGGTCTTTTCAGAATTATTTTATGCTAATTAGTTCTTCATTGTGGCGCGTTCGTTTCTGCCAGGGCTTAGCGCTCCTTAAGTACTTGCTTTACATCAGCGTTATATTTTTTCATTTTAATTTAATAGCTTTTCAACAACTTTCTTCAAGTTCAAAAGATTGACTACGCCAAACTTTCTTCTTTGCCACTTAAAAGCAACGTCATTGCTTATTGGTTTTATGGACCGATTTGAATATTCATTTCATTTCATTTTACTTACCATCGTCTTCTGTGTGCATTCGCTGCCTTTCAACGAACCAAGAGACACAATAACACACATTGATTGGGCGCTTAGTGACAGAAGGTGCATTAACCTTCCACACAAAATAATAAAAATAAAAGGAAACACAAAAAGACAGATAATAATAATAAAGTTAGATCAAAACAAAACTTAAAATATAGCCAAAACAGAGGCGCGAGCATCACAACAGTAGTTGCCATTCGACAAGATCGAAAAGATCGTTTTGGCTTATGCATAATTAATGATCATGATCGGCGTTAAGGTGATGCTGGAATTGCAATCTTTCATTGTAAGTAAAGCTCAATAGGAATAGGAAAACAAAAATAAATAACTTGTTGAAAGTTGTAGAGAAGAGTATTATGAGCCTTTGGGGAGAGCGGGTTTAATTGAGCGGAGGAAAGTTTGAGTGATCTTCAAAAACAAAACTGTTTTCGTGTGTGTGCATGTTTATGTATTTCTACATATACAGGCTCATTAAAGTTATATTGTTGCAATGAAAAAGTTGACAGACAATGCTTAAGGGTATACGACGACGGTTTGCTTTTGGAAAAAATGGGTTATCTGATCTGCATTACATATACATCTACAAAAAAGTACCTGGAAATTGTAAATAAAACGATTTAATATTTAATCATCTATCAATAGTTATTTTGTACCCTTCAAAGTAATCTCCACCAGATGTATGTAATACACTTATGTCAACGAGTTTTCCAGCCCCCGCAACACTTTTCATAAGCACTTTCTGCACTTTGCATTCAGCTCCTTCAGCGAATATCATTTTATCTTTTCCATCGACTGAAAATGGGCTCCACGGAGCGGCAATTTCAGTTTGGTGAATATGGTAGTTGATCGATATTACCCATTGAATTTTTGTCTTTTAATTCATTCGCAATCGTACTATTTTTGAAAAAAAAAATTCAGCTTTATCGGCATGAGTCGAGTAAGAACGCATTTCATACCCAAAATATCCAGCAAAATTATTTGAAGGAATTTAGTATATGTCGAGCACTTTTTCCATCTCTCTAACACTTACTGGACGATTTTCCAAACATTATCTTCAAAGGTCGTCCAAAACAAGGGAAGTCTTCTACGATCTCTCAACCATTTTTGAAGTAACCTAACCTAACCGTGTGTTTTTGATAAAACTAAATAAATGAATTTGGTGTCTTGTAAATTTTGTCTCAAAACAAACATCGGTTTGCTGTGATGGCGGCGAAAACTCTTTTCGACTTTTTCGAGATAGGGCAACAGTTCAGAATGTCTTTGTCTTTGGATTTTCTGATTCAAAGATCATCGAGAACGCGTTGACGACTAATCACGTCCAGGACGGCCATGAAGATCAACAGATGATCAACACGTCAAGAAAATAAAGGAACTGGTGCTTGAGAATCGACGATCGGAAGGATCAGTATGAACCATTTTGAAAGATCCTTTGTGCCTAAGAAAAGTGAAAACACGTTTTTTCCAAAATCACTCATTTTTTTCACGTTAACTTCTGTGCAACAATGCTTTCTGACTACCACGACGTCATTAATCATGTTATTACTGGCGATGAGTTTTGGATCTATGTTTACGACCCGGAAACATACGATCAATCGGCCGAAAATCGTGGCAAATGTAAGCCGAAGCTGAAAAAAACACGTCAAAGCAAGTCAAAAATTAAGGTTATGGTCAGTTTTCTTTGATTATCGAGGTGTGGTGTACCCCGAATTCCTTCCGACCGGCAAAAACTGTCAACAAGGAATACTATTTGAGTGTTATAGGCCAAAATAATGGACCGACAACTTTTTATTTTTTACCACGATAATGCACCGTCGTATAGTTACTGTATTGATTCTTCATGACTTTTTCGCCAACTATTCAACCAATATCGTGCCATAACAACCGTATTCGTCTGATTTAGTGTGACTTCTGGCTATTCAGCAAACCTTCTAGGGAAACCATTTTGAGTCAATTGAATACATTTCAAGTGAATCGCAATGCGCTTTGCAGTCTATTCCGGAAATTGACTTTAACAACTCCTTAGAGGATTGAAAGAAATAACATTGGCACAAATGTATTGGGGACATGGGGGGACGACATAGCTTTTGAGGAATAAATTAAACATTTTAAAATTATGAACAAAGTCTTACTATTTTTTGCTCATTGTAGTATATTCGTCTAAAAGAATTTTCAACAGCTGTATGGTTAAGATCCGGCCGAATTTAAACAATCATTTTTAAGCTTTAACCCATATGTTCAATTTAATTTTTTTTCAAACAACTGTTTTTACAATGTTTGGAAGCAGAGATCAAAGAGAGCTTAGGTACTTCAAATCTATACAGCCAATGTCTCAAGACTTTTCTATGGTGCAAGAACTTGAAATCAGGATTTATTGGAGGAGCTCCTATGTCTATCCTCCGAATATCTTTCTCTTGCATAAAATTAAACAAACATATATTACTCTTACATAATTTATTATACAGATTACACAAAATACGATTGCGACAAAACATAAAAGCTTTAAAATGAATTCACTTTAACGCCGCGTAGAAGATGACGATGTTGAAGACGACGATGTTGTGGACGTTGCACTTATAGTAACACCAGGTGCCCCTTGCGCCCCCTGCGGTCCTGGCAGACCAGGTGGACCCATTGGCCCTGGCGGTCCACGGCCACCGGGGAAGCCACGTCTTCCGCTGGGCCCTGGCAAACCAGGCGCACCAATAGAACCGTCACGCCCATTAGCACCCTGCTGTCCCGGCGGACCAATAGCACCTTGTGGTCCTTTTGGTCCCTTCAAACCAGTTTCGCCGCGTGGTCCCTTCACCCCCGCTGTACCTGGTTCACCGGGACTACCGCGAGCGCCCGGCATACAAATGCATTGTGGTGTCGCATAGCTGGGAAGATTGTTGCGGTTACGACTGATGAGTAAACGGCGTGGCTCACGTTCGCTAGACTCTATAGTGATGGCGTTGATGAGGGCGGGTAAGAGTAGAGCTGTAAGATGTGTGGATGAGTAAACTGTGTGAAATAACAATTTTCTTTTACTTACAGAACAAAGTAACTGTTGTAAGAGCCATGTTTTCCAGCCGTTTGCGCGTGAGGACGGCGCTGTGTCGACTATTTATAGAAAAATTGTCAAAAATTTGAAATAAAAAATCGGGTTTTTATTGCTTGGAGAATTTAGAAAAAAAAATTAGTTTTTCAAATTTGGTGCTTATGTTCAGTTTTTTTATTTTTTTTAAATAATTTATTGCTCCCTATATTTAATTTCCTAACATACTATACATATATATTTTCAGATTTAATCTAATGGCACTTGTTGAAGTTTAATGATACTAAACATTTAATTACACTGATTTTAAAGACACAAGCTTTTGGAAATTAAGGAAACGCAATGAAAATGCATTAACTTGATTAAGCCATAAATACTTGATGAACCAGAATGGCCGCCATAAATATTTATGCGTTCTACTTAATTAAACTAAGATAAATCTCAGACCAAAATAATTTTCTCTCGAAATTTCTATTATCGAAGGTATAAAAGCCGGGAAAATTGTATGCGCGTCAGCATTTCCAACGGAACAATGCAGCTCGTCAACAAAATTTTGCTAAGTACACTCATCCAATAATCCTCACTCAAGAAATTCAATACAACTTTTTCATTATTTTAGTATTCATTGGCTGCTGGCGCTCCTGTTTCGCCTTTGTTCCCCAACAGTCACAGGCTTATGCCAATGCAGCGTATTCAATCAACAATATACAACTGTTACAGCAGGGGCTGGGAAACAACACAGCATTCAACTACTATGCACCGTTACTCTACGCAACGCCGCGTCAACTTTTCGGTGGTGGTGGCTTTGGATTCAGTGTTGGTGGCTGTAATTGTCCACCTGGTCCGCCGGGTTTGCCTGGTCCGAACGGTCAAGTCGGTCCGGATGGTGATCCGGGTGAGAAGGGTCCGCCCGGTGATCCCGGTGATGTCGGTCCAGTAGGCAGGCCGGGTGAGCGTGGCAATGATGGTCGCAGCGGTGCTCGTGGGCCGACAGGTGAGAGCGGTCGTCGTGGTCCGCGTGGTTTTACGGGTCCTGCTGGCGCAATGGGTCCGCGTGGCCCACCAGGTGTGCCAGGACCGCGCGGTTTGCCGGGCGTAAATGCGGTGGCAGCATCGGCGAGAGCTAATTATAATTTTGACGACTATAGTATATATGATGTAACCGAATACGATGACAGTTGAATTGTGTTAAATTAAAATATTTTTGCTTAAAATTAAGTTTGTTGCTTAAGTCCTTTGTTTGAATTGCATTTCTATCACTAAAGGCCGTTTTCTCAATGTCTGTTTTGCTGCCATCTGCCAGTTAAGTTCCCGTTAACTTAACCAACACTTCTTCTTTCGGCAAAAAATTTTTTTTTAAAGAAGAACTTAACTGACAGATGACTAATAACCACAAATTGATGAGCCGGCGCTGTTAACCCAGTTTGTTGCTATATAAGCTACAACATCAACCGTTAGAGGGCGCTGCGGATTTAATTTATTGTAGCTAAGTTTTTAATCATTTTACTTTAGAGGAAGCACCACCCTGTGCCAGAGAATGGTAACACAGAACGTATCAGAGCCAGTGAGAACGTTTATCACGTTTCAAATATCGTAACTTTTCGTAGGGGTACTCGGCAGAGATGAGGAAGTTTCACCACAGGGGACTCGAAAAAAGCAGAATTGAGCACTTTCAATGTTAAATGAGAAAAATGATGATAATTCCAATGTTAAGGAATGTATGCTTACAAATTCGCTTATTTACTTACATATATTAGTTATGAAAACACATAAGTATGTATTTTAAAATTGACCTATTTTATGATGTATTCCATAAAATCTTTGCAAGTATACATACATACATACATATAATAGAGTGAGTTATTAAAAGTTTCGATATCATGTAAAAAGACCAAGCGTTCGCACATGTGCTCATTTATAATTATGTGTGCATGTAAACAAATATGACAGACCATAATTTGTCTAGATCAGTGGTCGGCATTTCTTAGCACAATTGTGCAAACTAACTGCACACGTACGCTTACGCTCTATCGTTCAGTCGTTGTCGAGCCAGCAATGAATTAACATCACGTAAGACTATAGCGCAAAACCAAATATGCCCTGCAAGAAATATTTTATGATTCTAAATGCCTTTGGTGCCATGCAATGGCTTTTATGTTCCAAGTCTTTTAAAGATAATAGGGAATATATCCTTAAAAGACATTTTGTTAATTTTCATTATACTATTAATTATTTAGATTAGATGCTTAATTTTCATTCCAATTTCTCACTGGGCTACTTTTTTTCGTCCTCACCAACACAGTGACAGATCCTCTCATGCCGACCACTGGTCTAGATGCAACATATGTACATACATATGTATGTAAATATGTACACTTAATACTTCATGCGAAATCTCCGTTGACACGGACAACCAATGGCGAAGCTCGCGTGTTTTGCTTTCATGTCGAAGAGTGAATCTGTCGAACTGACTGACGCGACGTCAAAGCGACACAACATTGTGTTGTTGCTAGAAAATCCGAGCTGTGCCGAAAAAATAAGCAAACGATCGCCGATTGTTACCGATTCCCTTGCTGCTCTAACAGCTTTACCAACAAACTTGGGTAAATATGTATGGGCGTGCATTTATATCGACGCAGATGTTTGCGAGCCACTGAAAAATATTTTAGAATTGACAAATATTATAAATCGACAACAGCTATGTTGCTACTTTTGTCACTTCTTTCTGTGTTTTGCGAGTTTGCGCGGTTGTCAGTTTTCCTTTCTAGAACAATCATCAGAAAGTTGTTCAATGTATGATTTCTAGCTTTTACCATCGTCGCGAAAAGACGCTTGTGGCAAAGGCATGCTCGGGGAGATGTGACGGTGGCTGCTTTTAGGAATGAAGCGAATATACTTGTTGAAATTGCTATTTGAGACAAGCCAATTGTTGTTTTTGGAGAACAATGTTTGTAGTTTCTGTGGGCGACATATTTACATGTGTACGCATATGGTTATGTAGGTTTGCTTATGCATAATTTGTGTGTCAATGCCATACACACATATTTACAGTGGACCAATAAAGTTTACATACACCTAGTTCTATTAAATTTCAACACGTTTATTTGTTTCAAAATGGATACATTTTGTGGTCTTTTTCTATCCATTTCATGATATGTATATTTAGCATTAATATAATTATTTACAATATAGACCACTATAATGTAATACACTTTTATTTTTTTCTGTGTTTTATGAGGGTATTTATGGTATGTCATTTTACTTTCATAGAACATAAATGTATACAATCGTATTATGTCGACGGCATAGCAACCATGCCAGAAATCCCGATAAGAACGCTTGTAGGACAAATTTTGCCTGGGGATCATGTGACTGTCTCTATACTCAGTTGAAATATATCAGAGAATGAAGGCGAATGTTAAAATTGTTATTGCTATTTGAGACAATTGTTGTTTTGGAGAACAAAACGAATGTATTCCGTAGGGCGACATACCTGTATTCATGGATGGTTATGCACAGAACAAATTCATTTTTTGTATGTCAATATTGCATACGATGTATTTTATACATGACCTACATACATAATAATGGATTTTATGTACATACATTTATCATAGAAAGTATTTTAAAGTTTTAGTATATTATGATTGAAATACCATACGTATGTAATAAAGTATACAAATAATTATGTATACATACATATATCAAATATAAGAAATAATTAAAAAAGTATGACTTATTTTTCCATTAACTACATATGTATGTATGTACATAAGTATATTGCTTTGAAAAAGTTAATTAATTAAAATGTATTCAATTGCACCTGTATTCATAAATATGCACAAAACAAATTCATTTGAGTACATACATACATACATACATATGTATGTACATATGTTTGCATATAAACTTATAGAAATATAGTTTAAAAAAACTAAAAAATCACGCTTTTCAAGCATATCAAACTAAAAAGTGAAAAATAATTCTTTGTATAAACTAACAATAATAATGAAGGAAAAATTCCTGCATTACTGTTAAAATAGCGTGGAATGCTCGATATATGAAAAATATGTCACAAAGCACCCCACGCTTTTCTTACAATAATGCAGGAATTTTTCCTTCATTATTATTGTTAGTTTATACTAAGAATTATTTTTCACTTTTTAGTTTGATATGCTTGAAAAGCGTTTTTTTTTAGTTTTTTTAAACTATGTGATAAACCCCAAATTTGTTAAAATATGAACTATGACATGTAGTATTGTTTAAGTAAAACGATAATTAGGCAGCATTTAATATCTACTCGTAACCTCTCATTGACTAATTGTTATATTATTTGCGACCAAGTTCTATTGACGACTTCACGAATTATTACTTTTTAATCGAATCATTTCTTCTAAAGCTTCACTGTTACATGTGGTTCAAATAATGTATTAGGTAGGTAGAATATTTCTTTATGTATTTGAAATTTTTACGAATTCTTATTTTATATTGAAAGAATCTATTTTTTCTTTTATGACATTTACCAACATTGTGAAATATAAACGAATATAACTGAAATCGTATTCTCCGCCATTAGATTCGGAGACAATTTTTTAAAAGCTCACATCGACGTGACAGACAAAGTTTAAAAAAAAGGAGTTTTCTATTGCAGTTGCTTTTCGGAGGCGTTTTGAAAACTAGTATCTGAATTTTGTTTTACTACAAAAATTCTATTATAAGTATTAATTTTTTTATTACCTTAAAGTCAAATGTTTCGCATTTATTTGATATTATTTCTTCTGGTGCGCGGTATACTTTCTTTAAGGATATACATATATTTCAGTATATATGTACATATTTGAATGTCACCAAAACTAGTTTTACATAAATGTTGCATACTTTCAAGCGCATCTTTTTGATGAGCTGCTTAAACTTACTGTCGCCATCCTACAGTGTCGCTCAAATATTCTAGGTATCAGCACCACTTAAAAAAGTTACAAACAAACAGACATACAGTGAAGCTAATAAAAGCGTATTAAAAAATAAAAGCAAACTAGCTAACATAAGTCGGTAACAGCAATATATAGTTCTGAGCATAGTTTTTATTTCATTCTCAGCTCATCTCGACCGAGTTAGCCAAAAATATTTTTACGTTTACCGTGTCGTGTTCTCTGTCTATGATAAACGTTCTCTGTGTAGTGGTATACGTGCTCAAATAAAGGAGATAGGCGACATTTACAAAGCATCGATTAAAAGCATAAGAGCAGCTTATGCGGCACGCAAACAGACATGCTAGTCTTCCTGCTCTGCAAACGAGATTACTGCTTGATGCGAGAAAAATAAAAATCGGCTAGGTTGTGTGTCGGATCAGGGAGAAATCGACCCTTAAGAAGTCCTATAGGTGCTTAGAATACGGCGACAGAGGTCAGTGCTGCCTCAAATGTGGAGAAAAGGGGCACTTTGTGAAGACATGCGACAAGAAACCATTCTGCGACGCGTGTAGAAAAAATATTCGAGAGAGCATAGACCACTAAATTGGCAGCAAAAAATGTCCTATGTATCAACAAGCGTGCATGGGGCCAAAACATGAGAGTCTTGCAGCTTAACCTCAACCACTACGAAGCAGCAAGGGTCACTTACGCAAACGCTGTTTGAGCATAAAGTGGACATAGCAATACTAAGCGAGCTGTATAAAAATCTTGGTACTGAAAAATGGAGCTCCGATCAAACGAAAAAATCAGTTGTATAGGCCTGCGGGAACAAGGTATTTCAAAATAAGCTATTATCAGGACATGCCTACTACACACGTACAACAATCTGTGACACAAACTTTTACAGCTGCTACATCCCACCGAGCGTCCAACGGAACGAATACTAAAGAGTTCTAGATAATCTGGTACGAGATATTGCAAATACAACAATGAACATTGTGGCAGGAAACTTCAACGTGTGGGCAATAGAATGGGGCAGCACCCACACAAATAGGAGAGGAGATACGCTCCTGAAGGCGTTCTCAACGCTGGATATTGTGCTGTTAAATACTGGTAACGGGCGCGGTTCTGTGATTGACATAACTTTTGTCAATAGCTCCCAGGCAGGTAAGCGTCCTATACACGCGCAGTGACCATCGACGAATTACGCAGTGCTACAGAAATGCTTTAAGAGGAAGCGAAACGACCTCAAATAAAACTATAAAAAGGAGAAAGACCTGCTGCTTCAAAGAGCTGTGCAATAAACTTGACGGATCTCCATGGTATGACGGTTACAGCATAGTGATGATAAAAGTCCGAGGACACGAAGGTCAAGCTTCAACCTATCTCACGCTTCTAGAGACTGTAATAGAAATTCTATATCTCGCGCAACCGTTTCAAGTATATTACTTAGAAGAAACTGGAACAATGTCTGCACCAGTCACTGACAAAGAGATTGTATAGGCAGTAGAACGGTTTGCCAATAACAAGGCATCAGAGCTGGACGGTATTCGCATAGTACCTACGACAGGGCATACATATTTCCAAAAATTTGGAAAATGCAACGTTTGGTTCTAATACAAAAACCAAACAAACCGCTTGGACAACCACACTCGTACCGACCACTCTTCATGCTAGACACGGTGGGGAAAATGTATGGCTCCAAAGAGTACTGGTCACATTCGATGTTAAGAATGCCTTTAATTCAGCCTACTGGTCTCATATAATAAGAGCTCTTCAATTAGAGAAAACACCACTCAATTTGCTGATGATCATCTGCAACTACCTGTCGGACCTGGTTCTTCTATACGACACAGACAATGGACCACAAAGCTATATGGTGACAGGTGGAGTTCCACAAGGCGTAGTCCTGGATCCACTTTTGTGGAATATCTTATATGATGGAGTGCTGCGCTTCCCATTGCTCAAGGAGGTGCAAATAATTGGATACGCGTATGACATTGCGGTGACTGTGGTAGCGAAAGAAATTCATGAAATAGAGCAATCTGTGCAATCATGCAGCTTCAACTAGCTGGCCAAAAGACAGAAGCAGTATTAATCTCAAGCAGGAAAAAATTAGAGGTCGCCACACTTAATAATGACGGATTACGACACAGCAATCTTTGATATATCAGGGAGTGATGATAGACTCGAGGTTAAGTTACAAGACGCATATAGACAAAGCTTATGAAAAAGCATCAAGGGTGACGGCAGCGCTAACGAGGATAATGGCTAACATTGGTGGACCAAGCCAGAATAGACGAGTATCAGGCCTCATGCTACAAGACATAATGGTCATGGAAATTAAGCGAGTATTCGATAAAACGAAAAGTACTGGCGCTCGCTTAACAAAAGAAGAGAGGAAGCAGGAAAGACGAAGGAGCCTAAACGAATGGCAGAAAAGATGGGACGAAGCAACTACGGGGAGACAGACGCAAAGGTTTATTAGAAGCATAGAACCATGGATAGAACGGAAACATGGGGAAACTGATTTTTATCTTACGCAATTTTTAACAGGACGTAGTTGTTATCTATTTATACAAATATGGACATGATGACGAAACAAATTGCTCTTTCTGCAGCAGCCGCGGCAAAAACGACTTGCATATCTTCTTTTCCTGCCCAAAATATGAAAAAGAAATACTACAAATAGAGAATGTGATAAATCATCGAGTGCCACCGGAGAATATAGTGCTTTACATGACCGAATTGAAGGTTGTCTGGGACAGAATGAGAGGGTGGGCAGTTATAGCTATGCAAGAGTTAAGAAAGAAAGAGTGACAACGAAAACAAAAGGATTACTCGGAATTAGAGCTAAAATGCGTGAATGAAGAGCCGAATGGCTAAACTTAGTCCCACGGTGTAATGCTTTACGGCAGTTCCGTGGGCCAAATACAAGCAGTGACAACGCAGTTCAAGGTTCAGTATTCGTACGTAGGCGTACTGGGCCGCAAGTTCTGCTTTGGCGTGCGGCCAATACGAGTCGTGCATATCGTCTGGAAAAATGATGATATCTTTGAAGATTCTCCATCCGAAAACAAAAAAAAAAAACGCATACATATGTATGTATGTGTATATTGTTGTTATAAATTTAATTTCTATTAGTAAGCAAAATAATACAAAAATATTTATTAGTAATATGCGAGTCCAAATTGACTATGAATATTACTTTGCATGGATTCAATAAATTGGCAAAATTATACTCAATTATCAATATACATATACATATGTATCATTGCATATGAACCTATAAAGATATAAGCCAAAAGGCCAAAAATGAAAGAAGTGATCAAATAAGTGTACATGTATTTTGCACTTCTTAACCAAAATGAGTAAAAATTGTTAAAATGATAAAAAAATATTTGCCTAAACTTTCGCATATTTTCAATTCCACATTTGTGTAAAAAAATATAATTCCTCAAATTTTACTTCCTAAAAAAACTATAACGCATATCATGATATTTTTATTTTCTGCTAACTTCTTCCATTTTACTCGTTTCGTGGACGATCCTCTGTACGTAAACAGTCTTTTTTTTTTAATTTGTACTAAATTACAGCAAATTTGTTTCCTTGATCGAAGTTTTTAGCCTCTGTTAGCCGTCCAATCGATCATCATACTTACAAAATTCAATTTGCATCTTCTCATTGTTTTATGTCCTCTGGTTCCATCGAATATGATTCTCGGCGTTACCAATGCGCAAAGGACAATAAATCTTCCGCATAAACTTTCTCCCAAAAAACGTCGTAACGTCGGCTCATCCGATGCTTTCATCGCCTATGCCTCTCCACCATATAGCAGGATGGGAATAATGAGTGATTTAAAGAGTTTGATCTTTATTCGTCAAGAGAGGACTTTACTTCTCAATTGCCTACTCAGTCGGAAGTAGCACCTGTTGGCAAGAGTTATTCTGCGTTGGATTTCGAGGCTGACATTGTTGTTGGTGTTAATATTGCTTCCAAGATGGACAAAATTGTCTACGACTTCAAAGTCGCGAGTTCGACAACTGCTTGTTTGTTGACAGGAGATATATCGTCTTTGCCCTCGTTCACTACATTGATATCAGTATCAACAGCGTACGACTCGAAGAGGTACTTCCCGATCCTGATGGAGCTTTCGATATTACTCAATGTCAGTTTACATAGCCGTATTAGTTTTGCGGGGATACCAAATTTAGACAGCGCTGTAAAGGCAGCTACTTTTCGTGTTGTTAAAAGCAGCTTTGAAATCGACGTAGAGGTGCTGTGTGTCGATGTTCTTTTCAAAGATTTGGCGCATGATCAGTTGTTGATTTTCAAGACCTAAAGGAACAGTGATAAGGTGGGCTTTAATCTTTTCCATCATACGCTCGATAGATCCTTATATGCGATGTTGAAGAAGATTATCCCACGGTAGTTGGCGCAGATGGTAGGGTCGCCCTTTTTTAATTGGACAGAGCACACTTAAATTCCAATCGTCAGGCATGCTTTCGTTCGACCATATTCTACAAAGCAGTTGATCCTTATCAGTTCTTCGACGTCGTATTTGAATAGCTTGGCCGGCAATATTATGCTCTGGGCATCAGTCACTAGGTCACCTCTGGGAGTTCTACAAGAGTATGCTTCGGTGTTGAAACCTTCTATTAGTCGCCGCATCATTTCGTAGAAATTTCGAGCATTGCCCTTATCGGCCAGCTTGTCAAGCTCTTTGTACTCGCATTTCGGTCTCTCTCTTTTTTTGTCTGCAAATGCCTTTCGCTTCCCTTTTCAACTCTCGGTATCAATCCCATCACGAAAGTATTGTGGTCGATTGTAACGTTGCGAGGTAGGCAGTCTGTTTTCTTTCCGCTACGATAGGGCACTCCTCATCGTATCAGCTGTTTTTTTGCATTTTCCAAAAACCAATGGTTTCGGTTGCAGCTATACGAAAGGAGTCCCACAGTTCCCTTATACTGAGTTGTTGACGAGTGCTCTCAGAGAATAGGAGTGCAAGTTGAGTAGCAAATCGTTCGGCTGTATGTTGTGATTGCAGCTTCTAGACGTCGAATCTGCATTGTGTTTGTTGACGTTTTTAGGTGCTCAGAGGCTGGTGCGAATCTTCGCAGCAACAAGAAACTGTCCGAGTTAATGGTAGAACCTCGTAGCATACGCCCGTCTAAAACAATGGAGACGTATCTTCCGTCTATCAGAACGTGATCGATCTGTTTGGTAGTTTTTTTGATTCGGAGACATTCAGGTAGCTTGATGAATTTTCCTATACTAGAATCTAGTACTACTTCTTTGCCCACGTCGAGGCGGGGGTAGCTTGCATACGTGCCTTCCAAGCGCTCATAGAAGCCATCTTTTGTCCCATCGTCCCTCTCTTTAGTCGGGGCGTGGGCGCAAATCAGCGATATGTTAAAGAGCTTCGCTTTGATGCGGATTGTGGCTAGACGTGGGGTGAATTTCAGGACTCGGCGACGCAGTCTCTCTCCCACCACGAATTCCACACCGAATTTGTGCTCCTTTATATGAATGCTGTAATAAATGTCACAGGAATCTACTCAACTCAGTCCATGCCCTGTCCATCACACTTCTTGGACGGCAGTGATGTCAGCCTTCATTTTTACATCAACCAACTGGACAGCGGCACCTTCACAATCAAGGGAACGGACATTCCATGTGCATGCCCTTATATCGTAATCCTTAAATCGTTTGCAGTGGTCGTCATCAAAAAGGGTCTCTCATTCGAGGCTATTGTTTCCTTTCTTTCATCAGCTTCTAACTTTAGCTCGTCTTCAAACGGATGTTCTTTGGTTACCCAGAGGATACTTGATTCAAGACCGGAAGTCGTAAGCTGCTTAAGCCATATGTAAAAGAATCGTGTCTGGCCACTCCAAAGTAAATGGCGCTCAAAGAACTTTCCTCACTTGCATGAATTTCTACTCATGACTACAACCTCTTGCCTCTTGCTACTGAATTGTATCGTAATTGCTTTGTTTTGGTTTTCTACAGGAATTTAGGTATGGACACTTTATTCAGCTATCATTTTCACTGAAAACACTAGTTTCGTACAAATGGACATCCTGATTAAAGTCTAAATTCTTATAGTTGGTTGTATGGCAAAATATTTATGTATTCCAGTTAAAAGTCCATACCCAAAGTACTATTTGAAGATCTGTACATCGGGTCGGGCGAAAATCTATCAAACTCTAGTCTTCTTAGCTATTCCTTTCAGCACATTTGACATAGTAAGCACTAACAAAATGTCGAATTGCTGCTTTGCCTGTGCCACAACGTGATTGATTTCAAACTAACTGCTATATTAATATTTCAGAAATTGGCAAAAATATGCATATATGCATTTCTTTTACTAGCAGAGTTTCTTCTGCGGGTGTTTTGGTATTTACATGAATTCAATGCATTGCAAATGACATGATTGCCTTTAGGCAATATGTATCCTTCTATAGTTATGCATATGCATGAGAAATTACGCATTGATGCATTTGTTATTTTGTTGTTTTTTGCTCGTTTTTGAGGGATTCAATTAAAATATTTCAATTTTCAAAAGCTTCAAAATTTGCCAATAACGAAAACATAGAGAACAATGCAAATGCGTATAGTATATGTGTGTGTACCTACACATACAAATAAACTTTGCTGCCTATGACAGTTATACGTATGTAAGAGTGTGTGAGTGCCTGTGTGCATTTGAATATTAAGATATGCATAAAGTAAGGAATATTTGCATTTAATTTGTCTTAAAAATTAACTTTTAGCTGCTTTCTTACGCAGCCAAACAAGCGCTTTACATCCATACATACATATATATTTGCAAATAAATGCGTGCCTGTGAGTTTTCATTGACTGGCAGCCTTAACTAAATATAGTCATACGAAAATACAAATACACAGACATAGTACACATTAGCAGACTGGCAACCTCTTGACTGCCAGTCTATCAATTTGATCCTGTTTGTACTTTTGGCGGCTGCCTTAATAATCTTAACGCCTAAATGGAAATGCACAAATACATACATGCGCAATTCAACCACTAACATTTTAAGTTTATGAAGTATTTCTTTATATTTGTGGTGTGAGTGTTTGACTTTTGTTACTGTTTGTTTGTAGAGCATATATTTTTCTTCGATATCGGTATTATTCTTGCCTTAACTTTTCCGCTTGCACTCGGCGTTATGAAAATACAATATATGGTATGTGCTAATGTGTGGCATTTTCTCAACTCTTATTGAATGCCATCGTATAACTATTGTAACAATATTCAAATATACATATGTACCTATATAACATAAATTTTTAAGCTAATATTTACTTTGGTAAAATTCAATTTCCTCTCGTATAAAATGAATAAGTTTAATCGACACATTGCAATTCAAATGTAAATAAAGTGGCACAATTTTCTTTGAAGATTATTTTAAATTTGTAGGTATGAGAATACAGGGTGTTTACGGATTTCAAAAACTTTATTGTTATTATTATTATTATAGTTTTAAGGGAGCCTATGTTGAAGTTTCTCTTCAAGTTTGAGTGTCTGTTGTGGGCACATTGGTAGGTAGGTTGGTAGAGTGGCTACCTAACGACGCACCTATGCCTTTAGGAGGCCCATTAGGATACCAGCGGGACTAAAGTCCGCTTATTCTATTGGCTCCTCTCTGTATCATCCCGTGCTTCTGATAAAGTTCATCAGTAGGAAAAGTTTTAGCTGTGAAAACTCCGAAATGTCGTCAAGAAACCCACGACCGATAATTGCGATTCTTTTCCTATATATAGCCTTACAGTCGCATAGAAGATGTTAGTACTTCAACTAGAATTCTTATAAAATTTCTTTAAATTTTAATTTCCGGCATGTGCGGCCCATATTCTATTCATGCCACGTTTGACTGCTTGTTGAGCAAGCCAGGGATTGATTCCATCGAGACTCAGCTAAGTTTATAAGATATTTGTCGATTAGACAACTGCAAGTAGCCAGAGGCATATAAATTCCCTATTTTTCGGAGTCTAATTGTAGGGTAGTGCCTGTTCTAGTTAGTTCATCTTCTTCACGGTTCCCTGGGATAGTAAGTCCTGGAATCCAGTGCATATTTATTGTAAAATATTATGTTATATCCACTAAGATAACAAAGCACTCTTTCACTACCTTAGACGAAACATGAAAAGACTTCACTGATCTCAAAGCCACATGGCTATCTGTATATACTTGTATAAATATATTTATTCTTCCTCATCAGTACAACAGTCCTTGTCAGAACAAGAAGGTTTTTAGTTGCTGAGATGACAGCTTGGAAGACACTGCAGCGGTCTGGTTCACGGAAAGCGGTTTTGGTATATAGTTTTGAAGAAAAGACACCACCTACCAGAGCTGCCAAAATCTTTAAGCGCGCTCAGTATGGCCTTAGGCTGGATGTTGTTGAAAGCGCCCTCTATGTCTAGAAAAGCTATGAGGGTGTATTCTTTTACCATAGTGAATTTTTCACTCTCTGCTACCACTGAGCTTAGAGTTATTTCTATGGATTTTTCCTTAGAATACGCATGCTGCAAAACACTTTTTGTGGCTTTAATTTGTTTTTTTTATTCACCATGCTCCAAATCTTGGAAAAGATCCGTGAAAAGATGATCGACACTCACTAACTTTTCGTCGACTTCAAAGCTGCTTTTGACAGCACGAAAAGG